>NC_063448.1:52428579-52728579 GCF_020379485.1 Brassica napus | reverse complement strand
TTCCTTCTTCATCACTTTCTTCCCAGCTTAGATCGTCATCATTCCAGGTGAGTACGGTTTCAGTGTGTTCTTCTTCTTCTACCCAGTTCCATCTTTTGTCTTCCTCGAACACCACGTCTCTGCTCACCACAATCTTCTTTGTCTTGGGGTTGTACATCCTGTACCTTTTTGATTCTTCAGAGAAGCCAAACAGAACACATGTCATGCTCTTATCGTCTAGCTTACTTCGTTTCTCATCTGAGATGTGCATGTGACCAATGCTTCCCCAAACTCTCAAATGCTCCACACTTGGCTTAACTCCATTCCAAGCTTCCGGCGGTGTGATGTTCTTCACCGAGACAGTTGGACACCTATTGAGGATGTAGAATGTCCAGATGACAGCTTCTGCCCAAAAATCCTTTGGTACCTTCTTGGTGGATAGAAGAGACCTGACCATGTTCATCACGGTTCGATTCTTTCTCTCTGCGATCCCATTCTGTTGAGGGGTGTAGGCTGTGGTCAATTGTCTTCGAATCCCATGTTCCTTGCAGAATTCTGAGAACTCTCGTGAAGTGTACTCCCCTCCCCTATCGGTCCTTAAGCACTTCATGATCTTCCCACTCTCAGTTTCAACTTTCTTTCTGAATATTTTGAACTGAGCGAATGCTTCTGACTTCTCTTTCAACAGATACGCCCAAGCCTTCCTGCTGCAATCATCAATGAAACATAGGATGTATCTCTTGCCACCAGTGGTGATGGGATTGATTGGCCCGCATATGTCAGAGTGGATCAGCTCCAGTACCTCCTTAGCCCGCCATGTGCTTTTCTTAGGTATTGGTTTCCTCGGTTGCTTTCCCACCAAGCAATCTGAACATGTAAAGTTCTGAGCATCAAAGTCGGGAAGACCACGTACCATCCCTTTACTCTGTAGAGTCTTCATCCCTCGATGACTGAGATGACCATAACGCTCGTGCCAGAGTCGTGACATGTCCTCTGTAGTTGTGAGAAGACATTGTTGCTTTCCTCTCTCGGCTTCATCTGTTTGATCGATCAGCACGAACATTATGTTCACACTCATTCTGCTCTCTGTGATTAGGCCCTTCTCTTCATGATATATCTTGCAGGCTCCGTGTTGAATGATGATGGTGACCTTCTTTTCTTGCAGCTGTCCAAGACTTATCAGGTTGTTTTTGAGCTCCGGTACGTAGTACACATCTGTGATGATGTAAGCTTTGTTGTTTAGTACCAGTTTCACGTTCCCTTTCCCAACAACCTCCATCTTCATGTTGTTTCCCAACTTGACAGAGTGCTTGAACTTTGTGTCCATGGATGAGAACACATCTTGATCCCCACTCATGTGATTTGAGCAACCAGAGTCTAAGAACCACACCTTCTTCTTCACTGCATCTTGTTTTCCCGAGTGAGTCATCAGCACTTGATCAACGTTCTCCTCAATGATCTCTTCTTCCTCAGTATATGCCATCAGCAGCATATCCTCATCTTCTTCTACATAGTTGGCTTCCTCTGCCCACTTAGGACACTCGTTTTGGTAGTGACCCAAACGATGGCACTTGTAGCATTCCACAGTGCTTTTATTGAAAGGTGTTCTTCCACGGCCACGGCCACGACCTCTTCCATTGAAACCTCTCCCTCGGGTTCTGGTTCCTCTTCCATGGGTGACATTCAGCACTTGATCTTCTCCCTTCTCTGTTTTCTTGAACTTCTGTTCATGGACCACCAATGAAGCTTGAAGCTCATCCACTGAGATTCTTTCAATCTCCTTTGATTCTTCAATGGAGACAACAACATACATGAACCTTTCGCTCAAGGTTCTCAGGATCTTCTCAACCACCTTCGTGTCTTCCAACACCTCTCCATTACTTCTCATTTGGTTGGTGACGGCTAAGACTCTAGTGAAATACTCTTCCACTTTTTCATCATCCTTCATCTCCAGTAGCTCGAAGTCTCTCCTGAGCTTCTGTAGCAAGGACTTCTTCACTCGGGCATTTCCTCCAAACTTTTCCTTCATTGACTCCCATATGATCTTGGAAGTGCTTCGGTTGAGGATTTGCTCGAATGTGACCCTATCAATGGCTTGATAGAGGTAATGTTTGACCTTGTAGTCATTCATCTTGGCGTTGTCGAGTTGTGTCCTCTGCTCCGTGGTGAGGATCGTGGTGGTTGTTGGTTCCTCTAGCCCGTTTTCAATCAGGCTCCACAATCCTCTGGCTCGAAAGAAATTCTCCATGACCTCACTCCAATGGTCCCAATGTCCATCAAACTGGGGCACCTTCATCTTCTCTTCTTCCATCTCTTCTTACTCTTGAGTTTAGAAAGCTGCGGCTTTGATTGTCGAGAACAGAGCTCTGATACCAATTTGTAATCTCTATTGCTCTGTAAATGACTTGTAAACTCAGATCTTATTCAATAAAAAAATGGCCATATATAACGCCTTACAAAGAGAACAAGTCGTTTCTACAAAAGCTGAAACAAACTGACAACTAAGACCACTAGGACCAACTACTACCGAGATACTCGGATCTTATTGACACGATCAAAGACTGAATCAAACATGACACAGAGACAACTTCAAATACTTAACGGCTACTATTATTTGCTCCAACAATATGCAACAAAAGAGGAAAAAAAAAGTAATAAATGCGACCACAGTGGGAGTCGAACCCACGACCTTTTGATCCGAAGTCAAACGCGCTAATCCACTGCGCTATGCGGTCGAATTGTTAGTGCGAATCTGTGATTGTTTATAATCGTATTTATACAACCTTACGTAAAACTCAATAGCATTATAAGAAATTTTGTTAATTATATTGCCATTAACATTTAAAGAAAAACAATAAACGAAAAAAATAATCATTCAGTTTTCGAATAGTTAGGATATAAAAGTCAATTAATTGCATGATGAACTAATGCATGATGTTATTGAAAGCGTAATTGCTCTTAATTGGAATGTCAATCTTTTTTTTTTTTAATAATTGATTTGTCCCTTTGTTTCAAACGGGCGTACTTTGTCGTGAGTCGCGAGATGTGACTCCTGAGTTTGCGTGTACGGACTGATAATCTAAGAACAATAGCGTAAACTCTGGAAGATTATATATGTAAAAGGTTCGATAGCAACAACAATATTAATCCTCGGAAAAAGTAACTGAGCCACCAATATGAGGTCACGATTAAGACATGCATGTGAATGTGCACCAAAGGCTTAACGTCGTGTTAGTTTATGGCAATAATTAAACTGCGTTCCAATTCGCTTCGATTTTCGGAACTGATTTGATCAAAGTAAATTCTAAATACTATCTTCCAAGTAAGCTCATAATTAAGACGAATTTCCAAGAGTTTACATATAAACCCCATGCATGAAATCTTGTGTTGAGTACGAGTGTGTACATGCATATATATTAGTATTCAAATACACTAATTCGTTATCAGAAGAATCATTGACAGAAAACACAAAAAAGAAAACAGACAAGATATTGATCCGACTCTTTTTATCGTACGAAATGAACTGGCATTAGATGGTCTTTGTTACGGAGAAGGTATCATGGTGGCTAGACCGTAAATCTAGCTATATCTAGGATTCTTTTTCTGAACTATGATATATCTAGGATTCAAGTTTCAACCACACAGAGTTTTCAATAAGAATAGTACTGTATTAGGTTTGTTGTTGGTGGGTTCTAAATTTGACGACTAATAACATTATAACAATAATATGTCAGCATATATGCATCGCTATTTGATCTTATCACGCCTTCGATCTCCCGAATATCTAAAGTTGAATTCGACTGTTGATGGAAGGAAATGGTAATGACAAATTCAAAATCATTTTCAACAATTAAATGAATTTGCATATAGGCTAATCTTATTCAATGCATAAGGTATAACACATTGTTATATACCAAAAAGCCATATATGTATAACATAGTTGACACGTGGTTGAAAATATATTAATTAATTTGACTTTTGAAATAACCACAAGTTTAAAATCATTTCAAGAATCCAATGAATCTGCATATAAACTATATCGTATTCAATGCATGAGCTGACTATAACAATTTGTTGTTGACGTGCAATGAAGCAAAGTATATAACATATGTATAGCTGTTTGACAAAAAGTTACATATGGTTATATATTTACTCAAAACCTTATATATTTGAGGCAATTTTTGACATGATCGCGACGCATCCATTGACATTTTGTTTTAATCATTTTTACTTTCAGATTTAAGAAATATATATTTGTGTGAAACAGATTGTCTTATAAGAGCATGATTATCCATTGTCCTTAATTTTAAGTCCTTAGAGTTTTTTATTGTTATTTTTAGATTAGGACATTGTCAAAGATTTTTTGTAAAAATAGTGATTACTGGTGGGACTTTTAGTTGTCTCTTAGTAAATTAATTGTTGAGTTCATGACACAAACTTGTATGACAAGTAATAAAAAGATCCTAAGACAAATTTATAGAAAGCATAGCAGAACCCATGTTTGTTGTGGCGAAAGGTACACAGAAAGGATTCATCTTCTTGTAAGAGATCTTCAGCGCTTACAATAGCATCATTGAAGACCTGTATCACTACTAGATTGTTAGAGATGCAACGATTAGCAAATAATTCCCCAATCTTTGGCTTCAGAGTGTACCTCCATGCCACCCATTGCAGAGCCAATCAAAACTCCACATTTGGCTTTGTTAAACTCAGCCATTACTTCATCAGAAGTTACACCACCATCAGCTAAAGCTTTCTTACCAGCAGTGAGGAGATAGAGCATGAACTTGTCCATCCGTTTGGAAAGCTTTGGAGCAACCCATCCTTCAGTTGAGAATGATTTGATCTCTCCAGCAATTCTCTTATCAAAGGTAAAAAGGAAAGATATTTAAGTACATGGAGACACCCAAAGCTTCCAAGAAAGCCTGATATAATAATATTTGCTTATTACCGTAGGGAACTCGGAACAATCAAAATTCTCAATTTGGCTACCCAAGTCCTCCCACTGCTTTTTTAGCGCGTGTGGCCTTCGTAATGGCAATGATACAATCCCATCAAGAACTATTGCTTCACCAACCTGAAATAAAACATTAACACAGCTCTCTACCATTGCCAAATCTCAAAAAAAAAATTATTTTCATTGAAGCCAACTATGTAAGGGAGATATAAAGATGATGTAATGATACGAGTTTAACCAATCTAAGTCCATCCATCTAACACGAAAAATTTGAATACTAAACTATATATATGATTGAATCTGAAGAAAGCTCAAAACAGAGCAAAACATGGGAAGAGATATACAAACCGATTCGAGATCTGGAGATGAAGAAGATCTCCGTAGACAATAAGAAATCAATCACATTCCAAAAATTAGCAATCTTCATCTCTCATACCTGACACGGAGAAATCAATCAAGCAGCTGCGGAAGGAATCATCCCAGCTTTCCTCGCATACGCAATGATACCACCAGCATCAACCACAGGCCCGACATCACCAATCGCCTTAAGCCTATACTCCTTCCCCGTCATATGATTAATCAAAACATTCTCCCCTTCCCTTAAGATCCTTGCGTACGACTGCGCCACCACCGCCTTTTGTAACCCTAATCTAACATCTCAGCACGAGAATTGCGCTTCTCCTCTTCGGTTAGCTTCACCGAAACTCCAAACCTCTCAGCATGTCGAATCTTCTTCTGAACATCATCCACCGGAGAAGATACATCATCCACTGCCGCCGACGATCCAACAGCCTTGGTGTCAGGTTCTTCTTTCTTCTCACCAGAAACAACAGAGAGAGCCGGAGTCATCGACCTTTCGCGAGAGAAGGAGAGAAGTTGATCCGTCGAGAGAGAGAGAGAAAGAAACGTGAATGTTTGATGCCACGTGTTCCTAAGGACACAACCAAAAAAGTTCTTAACCGGAGACTTTCATCTTTCGTCCCAAGCATTATTAGGCCTTTTTCATTTAATTTAAATCCCAAAAATGCTAAGATATCGGTCCAGGGACACCGATCATGCTCTTAGGGTTAAATCGACAAGTAAGGTAAATTCAAGTTTGTAATTGACGGTTGGCTCATGGGTCATGATCAGGGTCAAAATCATACATTATACGTTCAATAATACACTATCATCATTTCAAGAATTTTGGAGAAGATACATAAAACCATGCAAAGCCCACTACACGTGTAGGCCCAGAGTTAAAACAAATCGGAAAAGGTCAAAAGTCAACAACAACTTTATTCGTTCCTTCCTCTCCACAAGTTTAAACGACGTCGCTCAAACCCTGTTGTTTCCTATAAACACTCACGTTTAATCCTCTCCCTCATAAAATCATTCACAACTTGCATTAGTAACCAATACTGTTACTTTCAACAATGAGAAACTTATGTTGTGTCGCCAAAACGTCGTCGGATCATCAACCTCCACTGACTTTAACGCCACGCCAGAGTTTGGAATCGGCGGCTGTCTACGGAATCATCGAATCTGCGGCCGACGTAATCGAGAGATGGAACACAGAGACATCCACTTACGCCAAAGTCACTTCCATGTTCTACGAGAACAAACAAGAAGCCATGGTGTTCATCGACCGAGTGAAAGACCTTCAGAAGACGATGGACCTGCTCGTGAGCGAGGATGCAAACTCTGAGAGGCTCGTGAGAGCTCAGAGACTGATGGAGATCGCTATGAAGAGGCTCCAAAAGGAGTTTTACCAGATCCTCTCCATGAACCGTGCTTACCTCGATCCAGAATCAGTCTCCACACGATCATCACTCACCTCAGAGAGATCTAGCAACTCAGATTTTATAGAAGACGAAGATTCACACACGGGAGGTGACTCAATCGTCGAAGTAGAAGAGGCTTCTAGTAACGTCATGACGGAGCTAAGATCCATCGCTGAGTGCATGATCGGTTCTGGCTACGCGAAGGAGTGTATAAGCATATACAAAAGCATCAGAAAGTCTATCATCGACGAAGGTGTTTACCGTCTCGAAGTAGAGAAAATAACCACGGCGAAAGCGAAGAGAATGTCATGGGAGGAGATTGAGTTAAATATCAGAAGCTGGTTAGAGGCGGTGAAAGTCTCCATGGAGACACTCTTCAAAGGAGAGAAGATTCTCTGCGATCACGTCTTCGGAGCTTCTGATTCTATTAGAGAGTCTTGCTTTAGTGAAATATCTCGAGAAGGTGCTCTTCTACTCTTTACCTTCCCGGAGATCATAGCTTTCAGAACAAGCAAGAAGAATCCTCCTCCGGAGATTATTTTCCGGCTGCTTGACATGTACACCTCCGTCGCAGGAAACTGGCGAGCTATCGAAGCAATCTTCTCCTTCGAGTCTACTTCCGTCGTGCGATCTCAAGCGCTTAAGTCTCTCGTCTCTCTCAGCGAATCCATTCGATCGCTCCTTCTTGATTTCGAATCAAGAATCCATAAGGACTCGTCGAAAGTGGTGGTTCACGGCGGAGGAGTGCATCCTCTGACTCTCTCCGTCGTGAGCCACATCTCTCTCCTCGCCAACTACAGCAACGTCCTCGTCGATATCCTCGCCGGATCTCCACCGCCGGACAGATCATTAATCCCGGAGTCTTACCTGAACGTCTCCGACTCCGACGACTCGCCGACGTCGGAGCTAGCCATCAGATTCGCGTGGCTTATCCTCGTCCTCCTCTGTAAAATCGACCGTAAAGCGAATTACTACAAGGACTGCTCCGTGCAGTATCTCTTCCTCACCAACAACCTCCGTCACGTGGTCTCACGTGCTCGCTCCTCGAACCTAAAGCGGCTCCTCGGCGACGACTGGGTCAAGAGGCACCTCGCTAAGGTTAAGCAGTTCTCCGACAGCTATAAAAGGCTTGCGTGGGGACCGGTGTTGGCGACCCTACCTGAGAATCGTGCCGTTGAGATGTCGGCTGAGGAAGTGAAGGAGCGGTTTGAAAAATTCAGCGAGGGGTTCGAGAGGGCGTACGGTAAGCAAGGTGCATGCGTCGTACCGGATGTAGAGCTAAGGGAGGAGATTAAGCTGTCGATTGCGAGAAAGCTGGTGCCAGTTTATCGAGAGTTTTACAACACGAGAAGGTCTGTTATCTTGGCGGGAGCTGGTGGCGTGACAGTTGTCCGATTTACCCCGGAAGATATTGAAAACCATTTGTCTAATTTGTTCTCGGGGGAGGGTATTTCTGGGAGTTCATCTGTCTCTTCTCCTTCGTCTTGTCGGTCACGGCAATCAACATCCTAAAGTTTTTTTTTTTTTTTTTGTCTGTGAAAGGCAAACATTGAATAGTGTTCATGGTTGTACTATTTTTAATTACCTCAAGAGGAAGGAATGGTTGTTGACAACGAGACAAATCTTGTCTGTACTAGGGCTAATATCTAATGATGTAATGATTGAGATAGTATTGTATAATCTTTTTACACAAAAGTAATATACCTTCATTTTATAATTTAATTTTAGGGAGTAATTATGAATTGTTTATTCAACTCTTAATTGGATTGGAAATATCTATATGAAAAAGACATCAATATTATGAGACGGAGAAAATATCGTTGTAGATGTTAAAATAGACATTTATGTAGTGGAAAAAAACATTAGTTTGTTAAATTCCTCTAGAATTTATCTCATATTTTTGGAGAAAGAAATATGTATGTGTCCATGAGAATGACACGTGAAGGGAAAGGATGAGTCAAATGTGAAGGCTATATACTATGCAATACAAGTATCATTTTCCGTTCTTTTAAGTTCTTGATGGATGTGATAGTATTTAGTGTCTTTGGTCCATTGATGGTGGGTGAGGACTGAGGACCGTGAGGTGTAGAGAAGAATCAAAGTTTAGTCACATATCACTACTTGTTGAGACAAAGCATACTTTTATAGAATCAATCAACGAAAGGCGACTTGACAAAGCATACTTTTATAGAATCAATCAACGAAAGGCGACTTGACATAGCAGAAGAGCCACAAATTTCTGTAGATTCATGACAAATATATTCAATACTTAAAACCCTAACATTCGCATTCACAACATTTGATTTGAATTGTTAGTAAAAACGATTAACGAGTTTAGCAAATTAAACCAATACTTGTCAGATTATAACCTTATGGTAAAGTTCCCTTTCCAATACTCAAGTTGAGTAGGTCATAGGTGTACGTGTATTCAACAAACCATGACGTGAACCGAGATAGCTAGGAGCATACTGGCCGGGGAGTAAGTAGGAAAGAAAACATGGTACGGGGGACTAAAAGGAAAGAATTGCGAATCAACCTAAACCTATCATAATATAAATACACCTTCAAGCCTAAAAATACAAGGAGGGATTGACTCAGGAGATCATTTCCATCCTATGCAACAAAAGAACATGGCAAACATACAATTCTTTGTAATTCACACTTTGTGTATTCTTATAATTAACAAGAACATATACATTTTCTTGTCTTGTGATCATCGTCTTATTCAGTCTATTATTACTCTATTTTGGAATAACCAACAGAGAATTAACCCCAATATCATTTTTATTTAAATTGTTTAGCTTGTATTTGGTATCAGTTTCTGCATCCATTATTTGGTGTTATATGTGGAATGTCATAAGTTTTCTAATCAGAAACATCGGAATTAAAAAAAAGGGAAGAAGATACAAGCATCACACAAGATCTTTCGACCACCGCCAGGTAATCCAAATCATTGTAGTAAGCAATAATTATGCTGTGGTTGGAAGTTGGTCGGGTGGAAGCGGAAGGTTCTGCCAGCCGGTCGAGTGTTTAATATATTTCTTGAGTTTCTCTGTTGAAGACTCAACGGTCCATCCAGAATAGTGTTGAGTCGGAGAGAACACGTGGTGCTCTTTGTCGTGGCTAAGACACGACTTGGCGCCGTTCAAGAACCAATCCCCTTCTGATCTTATAAAACCAGCTTCGGCTTCCTCTTTATCGGCAGCCTAATTAATCACCAAACAAAAAATATATAACGTTATAACAAACAAATATAGAGTAGTCTTTGAACAGCTAAGAACGCGTTCAGCAGAGATCAACCGTTGCCTCGACCAAGAAGAACATACCAACACAAAAAAGAACATATTAATGCTATACTGATACCATCACTTGGTTTATTATACTATAATCACAGAAGTTTTCATAGAAATGATACAATCATGTAAGTAATCCACACGTCCATGCACATATTAAATGGTTTAGCTAATATTTTATTTCATCGTATAACGCATAGATTGAGTTCTAAGACAAGATTATGGGACCAAGACGTTACTATCAGAAAAAGAAACAATATATAAAGAATAATCTGATGAATCTACAATAGTTTAAGAATCTGAAGAATACAGTGTAGACTTACCTTCTCAGTAATGTACTTAAACACAGTCTTCTTCTCACCAGCTTCATATATGTTGCACTGGGAATATACCTATCAAAATAACATACAAATGTAAGGAAACATATAAAACCGATGATGGCAAAATCGAAATTCAAACATATGTTCATGAATGATTTTTCATCGACGGACCTGAGCTTCGACGCCGGCTCCGACAGCGTAGATGGACCAGTGACGAGTGTAGTTGTTGAAGAGATGTATTTTTGCGAAGCGAACACGAGGGTGTCGCTGACGTGTACCATCGAAGAAGCAGTGATGAATCGTAACTCTTATGCATCGGTCCGTCACGTGACTTGGGTCCGCGCCGATCAACATCGTCTTGTTGTGGTTCACGAAATGGCATCTACCCATTTAATTAAATTAATTAATTAACACAACGGATATAGTTAACAGCTAATATTAATTTACTTATTTGTACGGACCTTGAGACAGTAATGTCAGTGCTTTCTCGTGTGATATCAATCAAACCATCGTAGTAATTCTTGAGAGTACAACGATCAATCCAAATGGTGCTTGATTTTGGTTTGATCTGAATAGCGTCTGCGTCTGGTCCTACACCGCCTTCGAATTCAAGGTTACATATTATAACGTTTTCACTTTGTTTTAGCCTTAACCCTTTCCCTGTTATCTTCACTCGTTGCCCTCTTCCGTCCACCGTTTTGTGGGATGATACGTTCACAAACGAAGATAAGTGGATCGTTCCAGACACATCGAACACAATCCATAACGGTTCTGGCCTCTTACAAGCCTCTCGTAACGATCCTGGACCTTCGTCTACAAAAGTACATACGATTTCGTTTTACATAAACTCTTTAACATAAACTGTCCTAGTTCTGTTAAACAACGTCTATATATACCAAATCAGTATATATATTTTTTTGAACATAAATCAGTATATATTACTTTGAGAAAATGAGCAAGATTCTTGAATTTATGTCACAAGCTTTGATTTCAGTATAACACATGACACACAAAAAATACTACAATATTTTTTATTTATGCAAGATTCAGATCCAATATAAGTATCAAACCGATATACAAAAATACTACAATATTTTTCTTTAATATTTTTGATTAGTTATTGAAAACTATTTGTTCCTAAATTTAAATTTTATCAACAGAAAGATACAGTAAAAATAACTGAAAGGGAATTTACCAGCTAAAGAAGTGACGTGGCAAACCGGACCATTAAGACCACCAACGGCGGCGCGTCCGAAACCTTCGGCCTTTCCGGCGAGGGAGCGGAGGCTTGAGTCTACGTGGCAATAAGGTTCCACCGTCATGTGGGGAACGTATGGAGACGTTGAAGATGGAGGAGCTGGAGAGGGTGGGAAAGGGGCGTTGTGGTGATGGGATCTGTGAAGGCCGTGTAAGTTTCCCATAGCTTACTTATACTAATAAATATCGAATTTAATTTTGGACAGTTTCAGTTTTTATGTATTTTTGGGAGGTTATGGGATATATTTACTCTTTGTTGCAACCGAAACTCACCATTGATGTTAGCTTTGTTGGAACTGTGGAGGGAGAATCATTCATCTTTTGTCCTCTCTCTTTTTTGTTGTTGTTGCCGACAGTAGCTTTTTAAACAAAGATATTTATTTCTGGAGTTTTATCAGATATTTTAGCATTATCTATGTAGTTCATTTTAAAGTTCTATTTCTAAAATACTAAAGCTATTAATTAAAAAATTTATAAAACTTTAAAAGTTGACAAACCGAAATTTTTTTTGCAACCAGCGACATTCTAAGACAAGGGGGTTAACTAATAAATGAGCTTTTACATACCAGAAGTTTTGTTTTGTTTTTCTGTAACATACCAATAAAGTATTAAGTTAAAATTTTCTTCTTATTGTATATGAACTCTAGAAAGAAATCTATTTCCTTGTAGAAGAAAATTATTGGATTCATTTCGGTTCAGCGTATCCCTTAAGACTACATAACATTGTCACATCTTATATAATTCTTTCCCTACTGTATCAAACTCCTACCTGAGACGTTACAAAGTAGACACAAGTTCCAGCTCTTTTGTGTATATAAAATCACAGAAAAGGCTTACAAAAGTTTGATCATGGAGTTCCAAATAGCATCCATGGTGGACCCATCTGCAGCTCATTTCTAACTGTTTTCTTCAGTCGACCTCTTCTACTGGCAGTTTCCAGAAGTTCCATGGGTTATAATCTTCCTGTAAATGTGTAACCAAACAATTGATGAATCTATATATTACATTTGGTAATAAAGGCTGCTTCTAGCTTTAGTTTAACCTGCTCAACAAGTGAAGTTGGAGGAAACATGTCGTTCACAAGGGTATGGAGTGATGTGTAAGACTTTTTAACATCTATCCGATGTCCTGTTGCTACCTCTCCCTGATCAATGTTTTCAAGCACAGAGTCTCTCAGCACATTCCAACAGATAAGCAATCATGCATTTTCAGATTACCTTTGGGTTGATAATGAATATCTTTCCCTTGGGGATTCCGAGTTTCCTGTAACTCAGCTCATCGGTGTCTCTGTTACCAAATCCAGCGTAGAACGGGTTGTAATCCTTTGGGAAGAGTTTCCTGATATCCTGCACATTATTACATTTGTAAACTTGTTCTTATCTAAAGATATGCCTCTGGTTTTAGCAGTTCTCCTCTCTTATGTCCCATAAGAAGATAAAAATATTTACCTCCAAACATGCGATCTTGAATTCATGAGGTGCTCTTCTTATCACTGCAAAGCAGTTATAAAGTATTTGAGAAAAAGGAATAAAAGATTCTTACTATGAGTTACTAAAAGTACGTTAACTTGCTACTAATGAATCTCCAAGGCATTAAGATTAACCTTCACGGTACAACGCTGGAAACAGCCCGTCTGGTGAAATGACTACAGGACCGTTAGGCAGAGCTTTTCCGTCCTGCAAGCCGGAGAAAAAAAAGAAACAATAGGCAAAAGAAATCTCCTAACAAAATGTTATTCATAACGGTTATGGATTTAAGTGCCAATTCAAAGGTAACAAAAACTCAGTCTAACCTGTTTTAGATTATTTAAGAAACTTCTTGTTAGATATGCCTGAACAATGGCACGAGCGCTCAGAAACAGCAGCTGGTATCCATTCTCCTGAAAAATTAAAGCAAATGCAAATCATAATGTGAGATTCATAACAGCAGGGTGCAAATTACCCAAGGAAAGAAGCAAACACTTGAACAAATTGTATCTTATATAACCAATCAAAGTGGAAGAAGCTAGACTTGACTAAAACCTGTAAAATTACCTTAATGGCTGAAAAAAGCTTGGCCACACCAGACTGTGTCCAGTCCTTTCCAACCAAAGGCATGAACTGACCTAACACATCAGATCTGCAAAAGGATTCAAAGCATAAGTCTCGCTATTACAATTCTAATACAAAAACAGTTTAGCTTCATTAAGGATTCAAAAGCTGTACTTAGTTATAGTCCCATCAACATCTGAAATTACAATCTTAGTGTCCCATCTCCACCGGTAAATATGTGCATCAACCTAATTAAAAACAAAAAAAACAAAGTTAGAAGAATATTCCACAGGGTGCGTTCAAAATTTTTAAGTAATGTTACTAATAATAACAAACCTGTTGTGTTCCAAGAACTCTTGTGGAGAAACTAAAAGTGATCATATTCTGACCATCTTTCAGATTCAGAGACGCGATCTGCTCATTAGTAGGGACATTGGTTCTCACAAGCTGCCTACGCGGAGACTCATGGCGGCTCTCCGCGGCTGATAGCACCTCCGGCGAGTTCTGCAAGCCAGGCTCGGAATCAACAAACAGATCCTCTTCGCTCGAGGAGTTGCTACTCGTGTGCTCGATCGTTTTCACCCTTCTAAAAGGAATAGGCCAGAGTCTCCATCTTCTTCCGGACGAAGATGGAGTTGTTGCTGCAGCTTCGTCATCATCCTTGGGCTTTGAAGATTCGTTTTCCTCCACGGAGATCACATCCTCTGGCTGAATATCTAAGTCTAGATCGAATGCAACCTTTCCAAGTATGATTCGAGCAGCTTTCTTCCATGGCATGTACGTTTCTCTGATCCTAACGACTAGATTTTCGCTTTCGAGGATTGATGCTGCTGAGTTTTTGTATTCTTCTATGGAGATTATATGCGTGTTAAAGACTTCAGCAGCTGCGGTGAGTCCCATGCCTTGACGAAGCTCATCCTTGCAAAGAGATAGCTCATACTCTGTAAAGATAAAACCACCGTTAAAAAAAAAAGTAAAAACTAGACGTAAAAAAAGTTACTTACTCAGTTCTATGTCCACACTAGAAGTTGCAGCTACTGAATCAATAGTGTTCCTGTTCTCGCTATCCTTATTTGGTTTCGATGGAGTTAGTTGCTCATCTTCCTCCCTCGTTGAATCTATAGAGACTCTCTCAGATGCTTCTGACTCAATTAAGATGGCAGTTTCTGCAGAAGTATTTGTCTGTTCATCTTCACATTCTGACTCCGTATTAGCATCAACAGATTCCTCAGTTATTCTCACTTCTTCTGTTGTTAGTTGAGTTGTAGAAGATTCAGAACCATCAATGAGAGTATTCACTGTTTCAACAGCCACTTCCTCTTCACCTCTAGCATTTTCTGTGACTGCAGTAGATAGAAGCTCACCTTCTTTTAGATTCTGAGCTGGCTCCTCAGACTTCACATTCTCACCAGGTTGTGACAGTTCAGTATAATGAGAATCTTTTACGGTAATATCACGAGAACGGGAATCTACTTTCTCAGATGACTCTACTTTGCTGATAAACTCAGTATCCCAAGAAGTCTCAGAGGAAGCAAACTCAGTATTCCCTTCACAAAACTCAGTCCCATCGCCAGGAGCCAAATGAAACTGAGGAGTGTTCAACCGTAAATTCTCAGCCTCCTGCTCCGCCGCCGAGACAGGAGCCGTTAGTATACGTCCATCAACACTCACCAAAACCACTTCAGAGTCTGATCCTTGACCCTCCCCATACTCAGAGGTAGGAGAAGGCGGATCATCATCATCATCATCCTGGAAATCATAATACCTCCTGTTACAATCAGACTCCGTCCTGTCAAGCCGACTCAAAGAGTTGAAACCTTCTCTCTCAGCACCAGCGTCTGATAAACTATGCTCAAGGCGTAAACCGTTGTTCTCATTACCATTGTTATTCTCTGTGTCGTCATTAGCTGCTGCAGGATCAACCTCTCTGATGAAATACGCTTCGCCGGAGTTGTCGAGATACATGTGGAAATCAGCTTCGGTGCCATTCACGGAGATCTTCACGAACTTCTCTGCGCCTTTGAGAACGCCTTGGAACTTGCCGAACCTGACGTACCAGGGCGTGCTGCGGAAGGAGCCGTCTTCTTGTTGGACGACGATCGCATCGATGGCGCCACCGAAGGGGTGGAACGGTGTGGCGACGGAGTAAACGCCTTGAGAAATCAAGCTCCCGAATCTTCCGACCAAACTCATTTCGTTAAAGCTAAGACAAGACCTTTCACTGTCCTAATCATATACAAGATGTAGGAAAGTATAAAGCTTTGTGATTTCCCAACCTGTATATGAAAGAAAACAACCCAACAATCCAAATTTAGAAAACCCCAGAAGGGTTAGTCAAATCATAACTAAGAAAAGAAAACCCAGCAAATTCCATTTCTATTACAACTCTCCGACCAGACTTGTCCGAATTCGGACATGCAGTTGTTCCAGCAAACATCAGGTTTCGAACTAAATTTAAGCAGATTTAAATCAAACATGGGTTTAATTGTTGGAGAGATGCAGCAATATTCGGTGATGATCCACTATCTAAATCTCAAGAGTCGGAAATCGCGATAACGAAAAATGATCAAGTTTCGAATTTAAACTTACAGATTAGGAAGTGTCCAGCGGAGAATCCGAGAAAACTAAACGCCGGCGGAATAAACGATGAATCCAATTATATTGGATTTAATTGTTTTTTTTTTCTGTAAATTTCTCCTATTCTATCAAATTGCATTGAAAGTTTTTTTTTTCTTCTATATATCCAGGTCGAGAAGACTTTTCTTTTGCTTAGTGGATTGTATTTTACCGGTGGGTGGATTTTCCGAGAAAGAGAGAAAAGATGCTTGTTTGGATAACCTGGGAAAAAAAGTTATCCGCCATTACTAATAAGAGAGACTGGTTGCTTATATAAGATTGAGTGCCTGTGATCGGAGGGAGAATTACGAGAAGGGTCCAGGGTTTGGTCGTAATTAGTTGGTTTTTATGAGGGTATGATTGGTATTTGAGCTAATTACTCGCCTAACTATTTTAACTCTGAACAATCATGATATCACTAAATAAAATAAATATTACGGTCAGTCGACAATTCTACATTTTTAGGCTCTGTTTTATACTCCTAAATTTTTTTAGGTTACCTAAACTAATTACTCACTTAATTTTTAGATTCCGTTTTTTATTTCAGTTTGTATTGTGACGAGTTTTCTCTTTATTTTCATTTTTTTTACTTCAAAATAAATTTAAATTCTTCATACATTGTCATAAAAAAATAATTCATGTGCCAATATAAAATGATGGAAAACAGTTTTGGTAAAGACAGTAGTAAAATTCTATAAACAATTCTTTTTTTGGTAAAAAAAGTATTATCATTTTTTTAATGAGATCCCAAACACTATAAATAGTTTTTTCAGAGTGAATTGAATTCAAGTGGGGATAGTTACACTCGCAACTCATTCATTCAGGTCAACTCATTCATTCAGGTCAACTCAGTGTTGGTTTATATAAACAAAGCTTTGGTAAAGACCCTAGTAAAATTATAGAAAAAAATGGATGGTCGTGGTCGTGGGAATATTACAATCCAGTGACCCAACACGATAGCATAATAGTGGGATATTCTTTTTCTACACGTAAAATACCATTTTTGCTTGTTTATACCAACAAGCCAAAACTATACATGCAGTCTTTAAAGGCAAAATATACTTTTGACCAACAAAAAGGCAAAATATACTTATATAGACATGCCATTTTTCTTATATATATGCAGAGAGACATGCAAGTGATAAAAAAAAAAGACATGCAAGTGATCATTCATTGAACTATATATATATATAGACCACAAATTAAATAGGGTTTGTTTGTTGAAAAAAACATAACCTATTTATCTGTTCGGTTTATTGTTCTGTTCGACTAATATATAAATTTTCTTGCCTCAACGAGGTGTAATAAGAGTTCTAAATGTGTTTAATAAGCATTGTTCACAGGTGTCGTAATGTGTTTACATTGTCATTTAACTCGTTTTCTTTAAGCCACATCATTGTCAGCAGTGCCGTGCTCAGATATTAAGGGGCCTAAGGCAAAATTAACAAAAACTTTATTTATCACAATTGTTATAAAAATATGCAAACAATTATGATAAAGTTTATACAACTCACTGTATCTGTAAATAATATGAATAATTTTATAAAATATATGGGTATTTTATTAGTGTTATTAAAAACTAGATATGTTTTTGAAAAGCACACATTTAATAAACTAAAAAAAAAATCAGTAATTAATATTAAAAGTTAGCTATTCAGATTAAATGATATATCTAGAATATTTTTAAATAAGTTAATTTAATCCACACTAATAACTTAGAAATTTATAAAAGAATGAAAACCAATTAGTTACACTATAAAACTAGAAGTGAGCAAAATTAAATATATAACATAAATAAAACAACCAAAAGGAACAAAATCTAACTAAATAACCCTTATAAATGTATGGGAAGTTAGTTAGTATAGCTGAAAAACATAAACTCTCAAACAAAGTCACAGTTTACAAAAAAAAGTCACAGTATTTAACCAAGCGACCAATTAAGCTAATTATATTTGGGAAATAGGGGCCCTTGAATTTGATAAATCTTGTGGGGGCCTGAGGCATTTGCCTCTTTTGTAATACAGTAGGCACGACTCTGATTGTCAGGGCTGGCTCTGGTGGTCGCTCATTTAATTTGATACGCAAATAAGTACCATTTTAGCTTTATACATCAGCTACGGTCGCATTTGATATGAATAGTTGTAAATTACTGGCTCACTTCATACTTTGTCCGTCCATTCTAGCAGAAAACAAAATTGCTCTGAAGAAGACAATGCACGTGTTTACACATTCTCCTTACCTACCAAATGCCAACCGTTCTAACCTCTCTCTTTACTTTTATGTCGATCAGGAAGGCCCAATGGGCTTGGACTAAAGCCTGGTCAATCAACTTGCGACGGAAGCCCAAAAACCTTCAGTCTACAGACGACACCGTTTGCTTCCGCCACTTGAAAACGGGTTAAACGCCATTTATCGTTTCTTCAAAGGGAAACCAAACGAGAAGCATCGTCTCTCTACTCAACTGTTACGCCGCAAAATGACGAAACTACCCCTCTTCGTCTCCCTCCTCCTCCTCCTCTCCGTAGCCAGTTTCATCACCCGCACATCGGCGGAGACAAAGTCCCTCACAATCTCCGACGACGACAGACCGATGATCCTCTTCGAGAAGTTCGGATTCACTCGATCGGGCCACGTCAGCGTCTCCGTCTCCTCCGTATCGGTAACCTCCCCTTCGGCCGCCGCGATCCCGGATCCGTCGCGGCTAGGGTTCTTCCTCATGTCGGAGGAGTCGCTCCTCCAGGTCCTCCTCGAGATCCAGCAGAACCCTAGCTTCTGCGTGCTCGACTCCCCTCACGTCCTCCACCTCTTCACGTTCCACGATCTATCGCCCCCGCCGAGCTCCAGTTACGAGCACTTGTACCCCGTGACTTCCCCCAACGAGTACTCTCTGTTCTTCGTCAATTGCGTGAGGGATACGAAGATCTCGATGAAGGTCAGAACGGAGATGTATAACTTAGATCCGAACGGGTCGAAGGATTACCTTCCCGCCGGGTCAACCCGTTTACCCGAATTGTATTTCTTATTCTTTATCGGATACTTAGCTTTCCTCGGTCTGTGGGGGTATGCTTGTTGGGTTAATAAAAGAGTCGTTCATAGGATCCACGTCCTCATGGCGGCGCTTCTGTTAATGAAGGCTTTGAATCTGATCTGCGCCGCTGAGGATAAACACTACGTGAAGGTCACGGGGACTCCTCACGGATGGGACGTGTTGTTCTATATTTTTCAGTTTATCCGCGTGGTTCTTTTATTCACGGTGATTGTGTTGATTGGAACTGGGTGGTCTTTCTTGAAGCCGTTCTTGCAGGAGAAAGAGAAGAACGTGTTGATGGTTGTTGTTCCTCTTCAGGTTCTCGCCAACATTGCCTCCGTTGTGATCGGAGAGACGGGGCCTTTTATTAAAGATTGGGTGACTTGGAACCAGGTGTTCTTGCTTGTGGATATAGTGTGCTGTTGTGCTATCTTGTTCCCTATTGTTTGGTCGATACGTTCGTTGAGAGAGACTTCGAAAACCGATGGGAAAGCGGCAAGGAACTTGGCGAAGTTGACTCTGTTTAGACAGTTTTATATTGTTGTGATAGGGTACTTGTATTTTACGAGGATCGTGGTGTTTGCGTTGAAGTCGATTGCTGCGTATAAGTATCTGTGGGTGAGCAATGCGGCTGAGGAGATTGCGAGTCTGGTGTTTTACATGGTGATGTTCTATATGTTTAGGCCGGTTGAGAAGAATGAGTATTTTGTTCTTGATGAAGAAGATGAAGAAGCTGCGGAGTTGGTCTTGAAGGAGGATGATTTTGATCTCTGAATCAGATCAAGAACTTTCATTGACTATATAAGCTCGCCGTGGAGGTTTGCTTTTTCTTTTCTTCTTCCTTTTCTATTGTTACTTCAAATGTAGTTTATTTGTAAAGGGGAATAACTATGTAGTGTTTTACTCTTATATTGTAAAAGCTTATTTGTCCCCTAAGACTGTTTTTGCTTGTAAGAAAGATTAGTGCATCTGTTGTTGACTGTGTGTATTGCCATTTACTGCACTCCCCAGTTCGATATCAGGTCTCTTGAACTCGAATATTTTTGGTTTGTAATATATGAATCTTCTGACCAAAAATATAAATATGAATATTTTGGATTGAAACTTAGGGGAAAGATCTGAGGTTAATGTCTTCCTCGCTTTGTAAAACCATGGAAATGGCATACAGATCATCACAGGTCTAACCTCTCATCACTGTGTTTCATTGCTCATCATCCGAGAGAAGCATTGGCCTTCTAGCCTTCTAGGTATTCAGACGAACCAGTTGACACTAGTATACATATGATTTTAAAGGATGCATACTACAGCAAGGCATGACTATGGTTACAAAAAGAATCATGAAAATAAACAAAAGCAACAGATTCAATTAGAGAGCTCAAACTAGTCCCTTTTCTAGTAACAAAGCTTCCGCAGCTCGTCTCCCAGAGAACAAAGCACCGTCAAACGTAGCAGAAGTCATGTAATCACCGCATAAGTAAAGACCCGACCCAACACGAGGATTCTTAACCAACTCAGTGGGTGGGCACTGGTTCGGTTGAGCAAATTGGATCCGGTATGTTCTCAAATGTCTCCATGACGTAACTAAAGACTCACCGAACCAACCAGAGAGTTCTCTGAGAACCTCTGCTGCTAAATCATCATCGGATCTATCCTCGAACGAACCGATCAATGATACCGAAACCAGAGCCTTTCCCGGCGGCGCGTATGTCCGAGCAACGTTTGTAGGAAAAAACATGTTGTTGATGATACCGGTGTTCGTCCCGTTGAGAAACAGAACCGGATCTTGCACCGGTATCTGATCCGGTTCAGCTGTAAAGTAAATGCAAACAGTGCTCCGAGCCGGTTTAGTAATAACCGGTTCTCTAATACCGCTCAGAAGCTTATCCACTTGGGGTTGCTCGACGGCGAGTACAACACCTAACTCCGCATTCAAAACGCCGCCGTCTTGGAGTCTCACTATAGGCGGACCCGAATCCGACCCGTTTGGATACTCCAACGAAGCGACCCTAGTGTTCATCAAGATAGAATCAGCGGGTAGTTTCGCCGCCAACTGGTTAGGGATCTCTCCGATCCCCATGGAGGGAAGCGTGTTTTCTCCGAGAGCAAGACACCTGAAAATAAAATCGAATAGCTTCGACGTCGTTTCGAGGTCTCTGTCAAAGAAAATCCCGCCGAAGAACGGCCGGAAAAACCGATCGAGAATCTCATCGGAGAAACCGATGCCCCGGAGGAGATCAATAGTCGGAACTTCTTCGGCGTCAGTCAATATCTCTTCGTCCGATTTAATCAGAACCCTAGCTCTCGTCAACGCGATAAGCCCCTTGTCAACAACGGATCCGATCGGGTTCGTTAGAGACGCCACTGAGTCTAATAAATGACGGAGAGGATCGGCCACCGTGTGAAACTCCCCGCCGTAGAAAACCTTAGCTCCGGCGTAGAATCTCTGCAGATCAAGGGCCTCGTAATCGAGAAGCTTCTTGGCTTCGGGGTACGCGGTGATGAAAATCTGAAACCCTCTGTCGAGGAAGAATCCGTCGACGATGTCTGTGCGGACGCGGCCGCCGACGCCGTCGGAAGCTTCGAGGAGCAGGAAAGGGATTCGTTGGGAGGCGAGGCGAGTGGCGGCGGCTAAGCCGGCGAGTCCGGCGCCGACGATGATGACGCCGGTCTGATTCTCTTGGGTGGAAGATCGAGATACGGAGACGCGTCGGTATCGGAGATTTGCATGACGGCGAGGGGAGAGATGAGGAGGAGGAGATGAGGTTGGGAGAGAGATCGCCAGTGGCATTTTTAAAGGTTTGGATAAGGTTTTGTTTCTGATTCGTTAAAATATTTTCCCCCGCGAAGAAAATAATTTGTCTGTGGAGAATTAAAAAAAAAAGAAATCACGAAAATTGTTAGTATGAGATCTGAGCCGTTGGTTGGTATCAATTAATATCGACCGTCAGATGCTTTCTCCCTCTTTTATGTGTGTGTGTGTGTTTATAAGAGAGAAGTGAAAAAGTTAGGTTAAAGCTTCGCGGAGCGCGGCGAAGTATCTGATCACGAGGTATGTATGAGCTTTGCTGGGAAACTTTCTTTCTTCTTACTCTTTATCTTCCGGATTGATCTTGATTTCGAATCATATCGTAGAAACCAATCGGTCATTGATTCCGTTACGAATTTCAATCGAAAAGAAGTTTTTCGTTTTAATCTGGTTTCAGATCTGTATACGCTCAAAAGGTGATACCTTTGAATGATTCATAATTTCTACTGGCATTGTGATTTTGCCAAAATTTTCATTATTGAAAAGGTCCAAGCTTTCAATCATATCATTACGTTAGACGATTTGATGCTCTTAGAAGTCAGAAACTGTAGTGTTTTGTTACAGTCGAGGTCAAGATTTTAAAAGATCTTTTTTTTTTCTGTAGGGTTGAAGATGCCTCGCTATGATGATCGTTACAGCAGCAATGACCGATACGGTGGTGCGCGTCTCTATGTTGGCCACCTCTCCTCTCGAACAAGGGAACGAGATCTTGAACACCTCTTCAGCAAATACGGAAGGTAACTTTTTTTTTCTCTGTTTTCAGCTCTTCTTTGTTTGCAAACATAGCTTCTCATGTGCTCGAACTTTGAACTTAGTCAGTTTCTGTGGTTTTGTTTTGAATATGCATCTCTGGTTCAGCTTATTTTTAAGGTTTATAGCAGCCTTACGGATGAATAACAGTTGATATGTGTATTAGTTAGCTTATATGGGTGGGAGTGTCGTGGCTTAACATGTAGTATATATTAACCTGAGTGATCTTGTTGAAGGTTTCTTGACCTGGAGGTTTGTGGTGAGAGAGAGAGGGTTTTGGTGGTTCTGTTTGTTGCGTGTTTTGGTCGTGAAAATGGAAACAATCTCAAATCTGGTGTTCTGTTCTGCCCTTGTTGGTTGTGAAGTATCATAGCTACTACACCAGTAGCATTTGTTAAAAGTAAAATGATGGCCTTACTGTTTCTGGCAAACCATTTCTGCAGAATTCGAGATTTGGACATGAAGCGTGACTATGCCTTCATTGTAAGTAGTATCCCTAGAACTATGTAATTCGTTAGCTTTTTTTCATTATGTAAACTGTATCCTATTGATGGCTCTCTGTTTGGTATATATCTCAACTGTTTGACCACAGGAGTTCAGTGATCCTAGAGATGCTGATGATGCGAGGTACAGGCTGGACGGAAGAGACTTTGATGGAAGCCGTATCACTGTGGAGTTTGCCAGAGGGGTATAATCTTATATTTTTATGAAAAAATCTTCTGTCCTTCTTCGGTTTTAGTCTTCTAATTATCTTCCATCTAATCCTTTTCTGTTGTAGACACCTCGTGGTTCCCGTGAATTTTCTTCATCGAGCAGAGGCCCTCCGCCAGGGAGTGGTCGTTGCTTCAACTGTGGTCTTGAAGGACACTGGGCTCGAGATTGCTCTGCTGGTGACTGGAAGAACAAATGTTATCGATGTGGTGATAGGGGTCACATCGAGAGGAACTGCAAGAACAGTCCTAAGAAGCTCAGGTACAGTTTGACAATCCCATGTTGCACCTTTCCTAGCTTGACAATCTCTAGAAGTTCTAGTTTGATGATTTTATTTTGATTGTATCTCAGGCGGGACGCAAGTTACTCAAGATCGCCGGTTAGGTCTCGGTCTAGGTCTCCTCCTCGTCGCAGAAGAAGAAGCCCCAGCAGAAGCTATAGCGGTGACCGTAGTTACAGGTATAATGATGTCCCAATATCACATATTGTTTTCACATTATCAAACACAAGTTTTGATTCTGAGGCAACTCTTTTATGTTCTGTCTGGGTCTGTTTTCTCAGTCGCTCCAGATCACCGGTTAGGAAGGAAACGGATCGTAGCCCTGAAGCTGCAAGGAGCAGAAGCCCTGAAGCTGCAAGGAGCAGAAGCCCTGAACTAATGGTGGACAACTCTCCTCCATCCAAAGATAGGAAACGAAGTTTGACTCTTGAAGAAGGCAGCCCAATGCGTGAGAAGAACAGCCCCAAGGAGAAAGAACTGAGCCCGAGAGGAAACGATGATGGAGGTATTGGAACCAATGAGCAAGACCGAAGCCCTAGTCCTAGAGAGGACCGTAGCCCTGTGGAGGATGATGAGCAGTGAAGAGTGGGGAAACAAATGTTGGTGATTGCTTAAGAGTGTCCTCAAAAGACTTTAATGGTTTTAGACAACTGTAATGGATTCTGTTATTTCTCCTGAATGTTTGGTTGGAGCCTTGGAGGCTTGGCTTTGTAGTTCTGACTCTTTCATTTTTCTGAAATCTTATCTGATTCTCAGTTATTATGAGTCCTATTGTTAATGCACTTTCGTATGCTTTTAATCTTTAAAAACTACACATGGTCTTTCATTCGAAAGTCAATATGTCCGAGTGGTTAAGGAGACAAACTCGAAATCTGTTGGGATTTGCCTGCGCAGGTTCGAATCCTGTTGTTGACGAATATCTTTTACATTTCATTACGAATATTGTGTTTCATGTTCTCCTAAAAATCAGATTCCTTTTGCAGTTAAAAGTGGAAACAAAACTTTAACCTCTTTAGAGTAAAGAAGAGGTCGTGCTTAGTCTCTGCTTCTCCCCTATTGTGTACTTACTAGGGATTAACCCGGGCTACGCCCGGGATTTTTTATTTTTTTCTAATTTAAGTTTTTAAATTATTTATATTTAGGTTATGATATATATTTATATAAATGTTAAGATGCATGTCATAATTAAAATTTATTTTTAAATTTTAACACGTTAAATTAACATATTTTTTACTATTTAAATATTTTGTTGTTATTTTGTTGGCTATCTAGTTATCATATTTAGCAAAACTATCTGTTGAGTGTTGGAATAAATGTTTTAGATATTTAATTAAACTGCAAAGTATTTTCGGATCGACCATATGCTCAACAATCGATCGATCCGTAAAAAGATGGTCGATCTCCTTGGCCAGGTAAGTACAATTTTAGCAAAAATATCTTTGATTTTCAAATATTAAGTATATAACTATTCTTGTGAATATTTTTTTTGAATTGTATTTTTTGATTAAATTATTGTATTATAATGTTTATGTAAATATTTTTTGTGGTGTTTGAATTTGTGATGTTAGTATACTTAACCTAGATGATATTGATGTTTAACAATTTTTTTTTTCTGGAAATAGAAAATAATGATATATCAAAACGTATCTAATACTTGTTAAATGATAGTATAATGTAAATTACATCCATTATTTGAAAATAACCATTTGATGTTTTTATTTTTTTTTTAAATCAGAAATTATTTTTATTTAAAAACATTATTCATATATAATATAATAGTTTAAGTTTGGAAGATTAATCTATATATATAAATTATGTATATTTTTTAAAAAATAATTTAAGATATTATATATTGAGTAACTGAATAAAAGCTGAATTTCTTATCTTGAAAATGAAATATTTATATTTTTGTCTTCATGTTATACTCACCAATCCAGCATTGATATTTATAACTCAGTATGTTTTTTAAAAAAACTTAGTCTTAAGTAATAAACGAATTTAATAAATTAAATTCATCACCTATAATGTTCTGAAAACTATATTTGAAAATTCTCTAAAATTATATTTTAAGCATAATATTACTATTATTTAATTTAATTTATTTTAAGCATAATATAAGCTAAACCAACTTAAATTATATTTACAATAGGACCATCCTAAACCGGTTAATAAACCAAAAACAATACTAAACTAACATAAACCAATATCTGATTCGGCGAGGAAAGAAGTGTTTCGGGATAAACGCTTGAATGGTTATTAACTGTAATGGTTTGATCATGAAAGAGTAATATGAATATTAACAATAAAATTATGGATTAGATTAATTTAAATTTGTAAGAATACATTTGAGTCTATGAAAAGCAATTCAATTCCCATGAATAAGTTTGGCTTTTGGAAGTCGCGGGTTTCCCAACAATGAATCCACTTAACAAAAAGTTCGTTGTTATAAAAAATCTCGTTCAAGGTCATTAAAGGTTTTTGGGAAGGCAAGAGTTGATGGTGGAACCATTTTTTTGCTCGAGTGCTTTGAATTTTTCCTTAATAGTGTGAGGTTGATGTTGATGGAATAATAAATTTTATAGGGACTTCTTGATGTAAAACTATACATTTTTATTTTTTTTTAGTTTAATGTGGTATTTCCATTTTTATATAATTTACTACCATTTTAAGATAGATGTACATTTTAAGATAGGTGTTTAAATCTTAATGTATTTTTTCCATTTTTTAAAATGTTTATTTCCATTTCTTATATTTTTTATTTACGTAATCTCTATATTTATATTTTATATTTTAAAATAGATATTTAAATCTTAATGTACTTTTTCCATTTTTTTAAATTGTGTATTTACTTATATTATATATTTTACATTTTAAGATAGATGTTTAATGCTTAGTGAACTTTTTCCATTTTTTAAAAAAAATTGTGTATTTACTTATTATTATATATATAATTCATATATTATATATTTACATTATTTTACTTATTATTTATTTTCCTGTATATGTATTTCTATTTCTTGTACTTTTTATTTACTTAATATCTTCATTTTACATTTTAAGATAGATGTTTAAATCTTAATGTAAATTTTACATTTTCTTTAAATTGTATATTTCCATTTGTTATACTTTCTATTTACGTAATATCTATATTTTAAATTTTAAGATATATTTTTAAATCTTAATGTAATTTTCTATTTTTAAATTGCGTATTTCTTATACTTTCTATTTACTAATAATTTTATATTTTAAGATAGATTTACATTTTAAGATAGATGTTTAAATACTAATGTACTTTTCCATTTTTTTTAAATTGTGTATTTCCTATTCTTATACTTTCTATTTGCGTAATATCTATATTTTACATTTTAAGATATATGTTTAAATAGTAATATACTTTTTCCTTTGTTTTTAAGTTGTGTATTTCTTTTTCTTATACTTTCTATTTACTTAATATCTATACTTTACATTTTAAGATAGATGTTTAATATTAATGTACTCTTTCCATATTTTAAAAATTGTGCATTTACTTATTATTGTATATATAATTCATATATTTATATATTTATAATATTTACTTATTATTTATTTTTCTATATATTGAGTATTTTTCTTTCTTATACTTTATATTTTGTTAATATCTATATTTTATATTTTAAGATAGATGTTTAAATCTTAATGTTTTTTTCCATTTTTAATGTAAAATGGCAATGTTTAATAGAAGAACTTGGACAAATAGTCAAATAGTTATATTTAGGTTTTTTTTTATTTATAAAATGGTAATGTTACATTATGGAGATGAGCCATTTTTTTAGTGAAAAATGGTAACCTTACATATGTTTAATGTAGTTTTTCTATTTTTTTTTATGTTGTATGTTTACATATTTTTGTTATTTTTAAATGTAAAATGGTAATCTTACATATGTTTAATGTAGTATTTCCATTGTTTATGTTGTATGTTTACATATTATTTATTATTTTCGAAATTATATATAATGGTTTTTTACAAAATAATAATGTACATTATGGAGATAAGCCGTCTTTTTTTTTAGTGAAAAAATGGTAATCTTACATATGTTTAATGTAGTTTTTCTATTTTTTATGTTGTATGTTTACATATGATTTTTTAAAAATAAAAATGTAAAATGGTAATCTTACATATGTTTAATGTAGGATTTCCATTTTTTATGTTGTATGTTTACATATATTTATTATTTTCGAAATTATATATAATGTTTTTTGTTTTTTTATAAAACGGTAATGTTACATTATGGAAATAAGCCGTCTTTTTTTTTAAGTGAAAAATGGTAATTTTACATATGTTTAATGTAGTTTTTCCATTTTTTATGCTGTATGTTTAAATATTATTTATAATTTTCAAAAATTAGTAATATTAAAATGTAAAACTATATTTTATGTCACGTGTCATCTTTCGGGAGAAGTTTTTTTGCTGATGTGGACGCTGTATGGAGCCTCAAAAGGTCTCTTTTATAAAATGGTAATCTTAAACAGCTTATAAATAATAATATGTTTACATATTATAAATAATATGTAAACATATTATTATTTATAAACTGTTTAAGATTACCATAAATAATTTTTTTCGCTGATGTGGACGCTCTATGGAGCCTCAAAAGGTCACTTTTATTAGTATAGATTACTGTTTATCTTTT
This sequence comes from Brassica napus, assembly GCF_020379485.1. Taxonomy (NCBI): domain Eukaryota; kingdom Viridiplantae; phylum Streptophyta; class Magnoliopsida; order Brassicales; family Brassicaceae; genus Brassica; species Brassica napus. The sequence goes on along the minus strand of NC_063448.1, from coordinate 52,700,119 downwards.
CTTATTTTTATATTTATTTATTCTAAATTTCTTGATTTTATATCAATGATAATATTATGATATATATTAAAAGTAATATTTTTTATTTCTTATATACTATATTTACTTATTATTTATTTTTCTTATATTTTATATTTACTTATTCTAATAATACGATAATGTTTAGTATAATATTTCTATTTCTTATATTTTGTATTTAGTTATTATTTTATCGATGTTTAATTTAGTTTTTTCAATTCTTTATTGTATATTTACTTATTCTAATTGTTTTCCTTTTATATCATATACCAATATTATGATAGATGTTTAATGTAATATTTCTATTTATTATATTGTATATTTACTTATTATTTATTTTTCATTATATTGTATATTTACTTATTATTGTTTAATGCAATGTTTCTATTTCTTATATTGTGTATTTACTTATTATATATTTTTCCTTATATTGCAAATTTACTTATTATTTATTTTATATTTTTGGTAATAATGCCACGTGTCATATTTCGGGAGAATTTTTTTCGCTGATGTGTACGCTTTACGGAGCCTCAAAAGGTCAATTTTATTAGTATAGATTACTGTTTATCTTTTCTTATTTTTATATTTATTTATTCTAAATTTCTTGATTTTATATCAATGATAATATTATGATATATATTAAAAGTAATATTTTTTATTTCTTATATACTATATTTACTTATTATTTATTTTTCTTATATTTTATATTTACTTATTCTAATAATACGCTAATGTTTAGTATAATAATTCTATTTCTTATATTTTGTATTTAGTTATTATTTTATCGATGTTTAATTTAGTTTTTTCAATTCTTTATTGTATATTTGCTTATTCTAATTTTTTCCTTTTATATCATATACCAATATTATGATAGATGTTTAATGTAATATTTCTATTTATTATATTGTATATTTACTTATTATTTATTTTTCATTATATTGTATATTTACTTATTATTGTTTAATGCAATGTTTCTATTTCTTATATTGTGTATTTACTTATTATATATTTTTCTTATATTGCAAATTTACTTATTATTTATTTTATATTTTTGGTAATAATGCCACGTGTCATATTTCAGGAGAATTTTTTTCGCTGATGTGGACGCTCTACGGAGCCTCAAAAGGTCTATTTTATTAGTATAGATTCCTCTGCTCAGGTTGTTAAAAGCTTTCATCAAACTTTACAATGAACTGTGTTATGGACTATGGATCATAGCCATGTAATCTTTCATTATTTTAATACGAAAACCTTTTGTCTCCAAGAAAAAAAAAAACACTCTGAAAGTAAGAAAATAAGCATTTGTTTATTCACTAACGTGCACTGTAACACAGTTTAAAAACATAACGTCGACAACAGAGTTCGAACCTGCGCGGGCGAAGCCCAACAGATTTCAAGTCTGTCTCCTTAACCACTCGGACATATCGACATCTTGCTTTCCTCACATTCCATGACTAGGCATGGACATTCGGGTCTTTGGATCGGATCATTGCGGATCCGGGTCTGGGTCCTGGATCTAAGAGTTTTGGACCCGATAGGGTAATTTGAAATTTTTGGTTAGGATCTTCTCGGGTCCGGATCGGGTCTTAGATAGTTAGACCAAATAGGGTACTAATTAGAGTTTGTTGATTCGGATTTGGTTCGGTTACGGATCAGATTCGGTTCGGGTCATGTTGGGTCCAACCCAAAAAAAATACGTAAAACACACAAAAGATACCTGCAAATATTTAAATACTCGAAAATATGAGAAATTTTATCTAAAATCTGATCCAAAGCCATAAAAAATATCTGAAATTTTATCTGATTATCCCAATTATATTTTTGAAAATCTGAGTTTTTATCTAAAACCCAAAACCATACCCAAAAACTAAAATTTGAAACTTCAAAAAATACCCATAATACAAAAAATAAACAGAAACACCCATATATACTAGAAATTTCGGAGTTTCGGGTATCCCACTCGGGTCTCAGTTTCGGGTCGGATCGGGTCCAAGACCCACAGATCCTTCACAACAAGATCCAATAGGATAAAAAGATCGGGTTGGTTTCGGATCGGGTCAGAATTTTTCGGTCGGATTTTCGATTCCCGGTAAAATGTCGAGGTCTGTTCCATGTTATCAAGATCATAACGATTGAAGACGGTAAGAAGACAAAGAAGACTGACATGATGCATGCACTAACTGTGGAGGGACGTACGTGTGCGTTAATGTGGCTTTGTTAGAGTTCATTGTGACTTTAAATATTTAATAGTGTGATGAAAGATTAATTTGGCATATGGCAATTGGTTTGATTAGGTACAAGTCTTTTTCTTACATACTAATTATAGAACTATATAAAAAAAAGAACGACCATACAATATTACAGTGTCATGATCATGAAGTCAAAGACTGCAAAAGTCTTCCACGTGATTTAGCTTTGAGGCTCTAAATTCAAGTGATAGCAACAAAACAAAATAATATTAATATAAATATAAAAATGGGAAAATGGATGGTCGAGGATCGAAGCGTAACCTACTCCACATAATATTTTAGACGCATACCAACTTTCTTGCCCGCCATGTGGATTTTCCACTTTTCTCTCTCTCTCTAAACACTGTCCTTATCTTAACTAAAACCGATGAACTCCTCGCCGACAAGGAATCCGACGTCCGCTGAAGTGACACCACCGTTATCATCAACATCGACTGCTGCGGAGGGTTCGTCGAAGAAGGTGAGGAAACCTTATACCATCACCAAGTCTAGGGAGAGCTGGACAGAGGAAGAGCACGATAAGTTCTTGGAAGCGCTTCAACTGTATAAATCTCAACTTTTATTAATATGTTTCTCCTCAGCAAGTTTGTTTCCGTGTGCTAAAAGCTTTCTGAGTGTGCTTATTTTCTGTGTTCGGTTAGTTCCACTGTGGCCTGGGCGTTCGGCTCGGGTTCGGGCCGGTTTTTTTCGGATCCGGATCTTTTCGGGTCCTAAATATTTAGACTCAATAGGTACTTAGAAATTTTTGGTTCGGGTTCGGGTCGGTTCTTCTCGGGTCCGGGTCAGTTCGGGTCTATAATTAAAATACCCATAAAATACCCGTAATTTTTCGGATCCATATCGGGTCTGGGTCGGGTTCGGATATTTAGAATCTGAAAAGGATATGATATACCCAATTCCATCAACTTTAGTTGAATATTTGTCATATATATCTAAAATTTTACAAAACAGCTTAAATGAAACTATTAATAATTAAAATAAAACATTTTAAAACTCTAAATTTTACATTTTAAAACTTTATATTACTTAAAAAATGTTAAAAAATAATAACAAATGTTGTTCACAAAAGATATTTCAACTAAATCATAAAATAATATATATAAAATAGAACACAAAAACATTTTAGATATAAATGTTTTTAAATCGGGTACAAATCGGTTCTTATCGGGTCAGGTTTATTCGGGTCGGTTCTTTTTCGGGTCCGGGTCTATTCGGGTCGTTTCTTTTCGGTTCCGGTTCTTTCGGGTAAAAAAATTTAGACCCAAAAGGTATTTGTACATTTTCGGTCCGGTTCCGGGTCGAGTATTTTTGGGTCGGTTCCGGTTCGGGTCTTCGGATCCAGGTTAAAATGCCCAGGCCTCTGGACAAAACATAGGAAGGTTTGGTATGTTAGGTTTTAGTTATTAGCTAAAAGATCTATTTCATTGAGTTTAATCGATCTTTGTATTGTATGATACTAGTGTTACAAAAAAGTATTGTATGATACTAATATTTCTGGTTAAGAGTAAATAGAGGTATATTTTTCTTTGAGTAGAGAACTTTGTCTTCTTTGATTATTGTTGCTCAAGATGCTGAATGACATAGTCCGCTCTGTATTCTTGAAAACTTTATATTTGTGGTCTTTTTTGAAAGTCACTTTGTTTTTGTTCCTTAGGTTTGATCGTGACTGGAAGAAGATAGAAGATTTCGTGGGTTCCAAGACAGTTATTCAGGTTTGAGGGAATAAAGTCTTGTTTACTTTGGCATGTTTTACAACTTATTTTTCTTCTGCTGGCTTCTTGATCCACTGCAGATAAGGAGTCATGCACAAAAATACTTTCTAAAGGTTCAGAAAAACGGGACACTAGCACACGTTCCACCCCCTCGGCCTAAGCGCAAATCAGCTCACCCTTACCCTCAAAAAGCATCCAAGAACGGTTCGATTGTTTTATAATACTTGTTATTTTGGTTAGAGAATTTTCAGTTACCTGAGTATTGAATCAAAGTTTCTCACAGCTCAAATGCCACTTCAAGTGTCCACTTCATTTACTAGTCGAAATAGCGACATGGCTGGTGGATATACTTCGTGGGATGACGTATCAATGATGCTAAACAGAGTCATTTCACCACGACAGGAACTTGTTACTCTTCCTGGAGCAGAAGGCATGCTATTTAGTCTGTGTGTTTTTTTTTTAATATGTTTTCTATTGTTATTTTGGTAGTAGAATAGGGCTTCATGTTAGGACGTTTCATGTGCTTATTACGGCATATAACGCCACTGATTCAGATGATATTCGATCGAAGGGCTTATTAGATGTTATTAGCCCTTCGACCTCCGGTATGGGAAGCTCAAGCCGACCAGTATCAGGTTCTGAGTTTATAGTACAACAACCTCCGGTGCTTCAAGGTAATTCATCTTATTAGGATGTGTTTGTTGATATTTTGTGGTGGACACTGTAGTGATGATGATGATGATTTTTTTCCAGCTGTTCCTGATTTTGCTGAGGTTTATAACTTCATTGGGAGTGTGTTTGATCCAGAGAAGAGAGGCCACGTGGAAAAGCTCAAGGAAATGGATCCTGTCAATTTTGAAACTGTGAGTCAGAGCTTCGCAAACTTTTTAGGTTTAGTGATGCCCAAGCTTCTACATTACTTGCTAATCACGTTTATCTTATCTTGCAGGTTCTGTTATTGATGAGGAACCTCACAGTTAACTTATCAAACCCTGATTTGGAATCCTCAGTAAGTGTTAAATTTACGATCAAAAGGTTTTTGCGATGACCAACTTTTGTCAGAGTCTGAACCATTACACTTCTCTAAAGTCGATTAGTTGGTGTCACTTCTTTAATAGTTGGTGGTTCTTACCTTTGCATGATCAAATACAATCTAACCTTAGCTAGTCTGACTGTAATGATGCCTGCAGAGGAACGTACTCTCATCAGACGAGGTGAACACCGAGATCCCAAGTGTTACCACTGGTTCCTTTGTTCCCAACTCAACAAGCGACAAATCTGATTCATGAAAGTATCAGCCATCAGTTCTTAAAGTAAGTATTTTTTTTTTCTCTTCTTCTCCTAATGCATTTGAAATGCAGTACAAGAAAAAAACACTTCACCATTATTCAAAAGTCTAGTCCCAGCCCTCAATATAGAGTTTCTCACTAGTAGTCTCAGTCACACTAGTGACCGGAATATGATATCTGAATGCTTTAACAACATTTATATTACTTGGAGCGTAGTAGTAATTATAAGCCTTTGTTACTAATTTCTTATAGTCTTTGCATAGGAGTTATATGTGGTTCTCACTGCATTTGCAGGTTAAAATAAACTTTTGAGTTATATACGTCAATGCATTCAATACGGTCTGTTGTTGTTTTGAGGAGAAGGGACATGAGTGAAGTTTTCAAGCTTCAATCTTCATGTGAAGATTTTTGACCAGGACTAGTTCCGTGAATGGTATAGGTTTAATATATTCAAGGGGTATCCATTTTCTACTAGTTCTTGGTCTTCAAGCTGTGGTTCGTGGGTCGAGGAGGGCAGCTTCATCCTCACACAATTGTACAAAATACTATTTCTACTTTTGTTATCTTTTTGTTTTGTGTTTATATTATATGTTCTGTCTGTTGGGGTAGTCTCTAGTTAGATTTTGCTCTACTATCAGATAATATTTTGGATAAGGGGTGTGTCCGAGGAGAAGTCGCAGGACTGATTGTTCTGGTTCAAGAACACCCCTAAGTACATAACAGCAACCCTCTTGTCTTGAAGCTGTGACAGAAAAAAAAAAGTTTGTAATAAGAATTTGTAGAACCAAAAGAAACATCAATCCAATTGAAAACCGCAATTAAAAAGTTATCCTAAACAAAGTACTTAAAACAGAATTCGAATTTATTAGAATCCTTGAGTCACACAAACCTCATGGTTATAAGACGGAGTATCTACCATGTTGTGATCTTCCGGGAAACGACAAGGCTTGATTAGTAACGTCATTAACAACACGCATGAGCTCACCTTTGGCCGCCTTAACAGATTCCTCGCTAGGTCCTTCAACAAACAAGTAAAGCTTGCGTTCCCCAGGGCCCGGGCTACGTCCCGGCGTGAAAAACTGACCTCTGGTAGTAATAGCCGCTCCAGACCAATCCGATATCGAACCAAGAGTCTCTCTCCGCGTCACCTTCCAACGAGCATTCTGTGGGAAATCATTTATCTCCAGTTCAGCTTCATACTGTTGTCGAGTCCTTGCACAACCTCGCAGCATAGCAGCAACAACCATAGTAGCCTGCTGCTTCTGCTGTGAGATCTCACCACCACCGTTCACATCTTCCAACTCAGACTTGTCTTCTTCCTCAACACCATCCTCCTTCTTTTGCGCCTCCTTCGCTGCTCTCCTAACATCCTCCTCGTCATTAAACTTAAAACCACTCCCGCCAAAACCACTTCCATGACCCTTCTCAACACCTTCCCTCACCCTCTCCATAAAACCATCAGCCATCGCTTTCAAACCATCAGGAACAACCTGCTCAGACCGTTCCAAAGCTTTAACTAAATCCGGCGCGTACTTGGCATCATCCTCGGACACAAACGTCAAGGCGCACCCCTTCCTCCCCGCCCTCCCCGTCCTACCAACGCGATGCACGTACTCCTCATAATGATTCGGAGCGTCAAAGTTCACAACCAACTCAACCCCCTTCACGTCCAAACCTCTAGCCGCAACGCTAGTAGCAACCAGCAAATTACAAACACTGCTCTTAAACTCAGAAACAGCCACCTCACGGTGAATCTGATCTTTCCCTCCGTGGAGAGATTGGCAACGGTAACCACATTTATTCTTCAAATCGTTATACAAACCGTCGCATTTCTCCTGTGAACCAACAAAGACTAAAACCTTCCCTTTATCGTACCATTCCTCGATAAGCTCCACGAGCCTAGGCCTCTTCTCGCTCTCTAACTTGATCTCAACAAACTGAGTTATATCTTTATTCGCGACGCTCCTCCCGCCCGCCTGTATCTCAACAGGCTTGTTCAGGACTTTGCGAGCTAAAGCCTCGACTTGACGTGGGAAAGTTGCGGGTGTTCTGGTCGAATGTTTTGGATAATGCGAGTGATCTGAGGCTCGAAGCCCATGTCGAACATACGGTCAGCTTCATCCATTACAAGAAACGTTACTCTTTGGAGATTGGTTACTTTCCCACTGTTTGTGGAGAGAATATCAATCATTCTACCAGGAGTGCAGACTATTATCTCAGTCCCTCGCCTAAGCTCGCTGATCTGCTGAGCAACTCCTGAACCTCCGTATACTGCCGCTGATCTGATACTCAGTGACTTACCAAACTTTTTGATATCGGTGTGAATCTGCTGGACTAGCTCTCTGGTTGGTGCCATTACAAGCCCAATGGGCCCGTCGCCGGGTTCGACGGGAGGCTGGTCTTTGATGTGTCTTAGCATTGGTAGAACGAAGCTGAGGGTTTTGCCTGACCCGGTTGGTGCAACTGCGATGCAGTCTCGACCGGTCATGATGATTGGGAGGGATTGTGCTTGGACAGGAGTTGGGTTTTGGAAGTTTAGTTTCTTGATTGTGTTCAAGATTCTGGTGGTTAGGCCGGTCTGGTGCCATGATTTGATGGGTCTTGGTACGTCTTTTCCGTGGACTTTTATCTCTAGTTCTTTTCTGTAAGTGTTGACTTCTTGTTCTGTCATGTTTGAGATGTCTTTCACTTGGATGTAGAAGTTCTTACGGAAAGGTTGGTACTCTATGTTTGAATGGTCAACAAGAGTTAGTTTATCTCCTTTTGTCTTCTTTAGTGTCTTCATGAAGACCTCGTCTCCTTTGTCCAAACTAGGTTGATCATCATCATCCTTTGTCTCTGAATAGTCAGAATCTTCACCTTGGATTATCCAACCACGGGCTTTATTATCAACGTCCATGTTAGAGTCCAAAACAGTACCTAGAGGAGAAGCAGCAGCGTTGCTAAGCTTCTCAACCTCAGGTAAAACCATGGTATTCATAAAAGCATGTAAAGGATCAATTACCTCTTCGTTCTCAGAGACAGCGTCTACCATCTTATAAGCATCACCACCATGGGGAGGGCCTTGGTCATCATCAGAATCTCCTTCGAGAGTCCAAGACTTGCTTTCGCTTTCGGCTTCCTCCTTTTTCTTCTTCAGTTCTTGCCACTCATGTAATCTTCTCCTACGTTTCTCTGCCTCCTCATCCAACTGCTTAACCCCATCCTCTACTTCTTCTCATCATTGTCCTCTTGTCTTCCACGTTTCAAGTCACGCTTGACATCATCACCGCTCTCTTCATTGCCTTCTCTATCTATTTTACGATCTTTACCTCTATTTCTCCCATGTTCTCGGTATCTTCTTCCCTTCTCTTCCGTTCCGCTTTTAAACCTATCAGAACGGCTCCGTCTCCGATCCTTGTCCTTTTCTTTAGGCTTCTCCCTCCGTTAACCAACGTATCGATCGCAAACATCTTCCGAATCAATACTCATAACCCTCTCACACCGTCTCTTGCGCCGGTTCTTCTCTGAACCGTTCCCCTTCTTCTGGTCCTTACCGCGATCACGGTAACGATCTCGGCGATTCTTCGCCTTCATTTCGTAATCTTCCTTCCTGGATTTAGATCTCTCGTTCTCCTCCATCTGAATGTCACGAATAAGACAACCTCGTATTCACGCAGACAGATCCAATGAGTTTTGTTTCTCTGTTATCTGAGGCTTGAGGGACACGTATATATATAGAGTTAGAGGCTACGGTCTTTAACCTATTTTAGGAAAATACGAATTATTAAAAAGAAATAACTAATGTTAAGGCCTGAAAGAATAAACAATCTACTTGGGCTTTAAGGATCATTAGCCGGGATTCCCTCAGTAAATTTATTGATAATTATTATCGAGCTTTAATGTTAGGGGATTGAAAAAAAATATAAACTACTAAGACTTATTGGGCTTTATAAGGCCCATTAACTGAGAGATCACCCTCAGTAACCCTAACGAAACCCTAGTATATATAACTTGTTAAGCTCAACCCTGCGAAAGCCTTCACAGAGAGAGAGCAGTCGAGAGACAGTGAGAGAAAAAAAACTCATCAAAGAGAAATGGCTACCTCCGCCGCACGTCCTCTCGTCACCATCCAAGGCCTAGGCGGCGACATGACCACCGACCAATCCTCCACCATCGTCCTCCCCGACGTCATGACGGCCCCCGTCCGCCCCGACATCGTCAGCTTCGTCCACGCTCAAATCTCCAACAACAGCCGCCAGCCCTACGCCGTCTCCAAGAAGGCCGGTCACCAGACCTCCGCCGAGTCGTGGGGAACCGGACGCGCCGTCTCCCGTATCCCCCGTGTCCCCGGAGGAGGTACTCACCGCGCAGGACAAGCAGCCTTCGGTAACATGTGTCGCGGCGGACGCATGTTCGCTCCGACCAAGATCTGGCGCAAATGGCACAGGCGCGTGAACGTCAACATGAAGAGGCACGCGATCGTCTCGGCCATTGCTGCGACTGCTGTTCCCGCGCTTGTGATGGCGCGTGGGCATAAGATCGAGAATGTCCCCGAGATGCCTCTTGTGGTGAGTGACTCTGCCGAAGCCGTGGAGAAGACGGCAGCTGCTATCAAGGTTTTGAAGCAGATTGGTGCTTACGATGATGCCGAGAAGGCGAAGGATAGTATTGGGATTAGGTCTGGTGTGGGGAAGATGAGGAACCGTCGTTACATTTGTCGGAAAGGTCCTCTTGTTGTTTACGGAACCGAAGGGTCTAAGATTGTGAAGGCGTTTAGGAACTTGCCTGGTGTTGAGCTTTGCCACGTGGAGAGGCTTAACTTGTTGAAGCTTGCTCCTGGTGGTCATCTTGGGAGGTTTGTGGTTTGGACCAAGTCGGCTTTCGAGAAGCTTGAGGGGATCTATGGATCGTTTGAGAAGCCTTCGGAGAAGAAGAAGGGGTACGTGCTTCCTAGGGCGAAGATGGTGAATGCTGACTTGGCGAGGATTATTAACTCTGATGAGGTGCAGAGTGTGGTGAAGCCGATTAAGAAGGATGCGAAGAGGGCTGTGATGAAGAAGAATCCTTTGAAGAATTTGAATGTGATGCTGAAGTTGAACCCGTATGCTAAGACCGCCAAGAGGATGTCGTTGTTGGCGGAGGCGCAGAGGGTTAAGGCTAAGAAGGAGAAGCTCACCAAGAAGAGGAAGACTGTCACCAAGGTAATCTTGATTCTTCATTTTGTTCTTTGTCGTTGTTTAGTTGGTGATATCAGTTTAATTCGGTATGCATTGCAATTGACGATTGTTCTTATATGGTTTGTCTGTTCATATAGTGTTGTGATTTGTGTTTGCGGTCTGTTGCTAAGCTGTAGATGAAATGTTTCCCTGGTTTAGACTACTTTTATGTTTAAATGTGGTCAGTAGTGTCGTTTTTAAATTGTAGTGTAAGATTGTGGTTTTGGTATTGATCTTATGAGTCTTGTCTTTTGTCTTTGTGTTTACTGTCGGGGTCGTATGCTTGAATCCTAAAAGTATATCTCAATCTTTCTAGTGCAAAGTCCTTGTTCTCTAACTCTAGTTTTAATCTCTTAATGTCACAGGAGGAGTCACTGGCGATCAAGGCCGCAGGGAAGGCGTGGTACCAGACTATGATCTCCGACAGCGACTACACCGAGTTCGACAACTTCACTAAATGGCTCGGTGCTAGCCAGTAATAATATTATCATAATGCTTGGAACAATTTCATGTTTAGTGAAAGATTTTGGTTTTACATCTGTTTCGTCTTTTGTTGTTGGAATATTAAACTCAGCTTATGAACTCTTTTCTTCTTTTGGTACCTTTGTTTTGCTTCACAAATGGATGCGTTGTACGTTATGAACCAAATTCTAAACAATTTTAAAATCTTATTGTTAAATCTTAAAATTGTGAAGAAATCTTAGATCTTATTATAAAATCTCGAAATTGTTGAACATTCGTTATGGCTTTTTCCGATGATAAAAAAATTAAAACTGTTACATTAAAGCTAAATTTAGATTGAAAGTTATTTTAACGTTGTTGAAAAAAGGTTTATTCAACTATTGTTCTAATCAGTTCTGTTCTGATCTCTGACTATAACATCTGTGATTGGATGGTAACAAGGGCATATGAGTCTAAAAGGTTTTAAATGTGGAGATATTAATTTTGAACAGTTGCTTGAATTGTAATACGGCGACGTATTACAATTCTGTCCACCCAAATAATCCATTTGGAGATCATTTCATTACACAAACACACGCTCTCTCTCTCTCTCTCTCCAATGGACCTAAGATGAACATTCTCCGACCTCCTCCGACTTCATCGTCGTCATTTCCTCCATACACAAACTCCGCTATAGTAACCGCGGCGGCGGCTTTCACTACCACCCACAACCCCATATCCCTCTGCTCAATCAACCCACCACCATTCACAGCCGCTGGTCTCCCCACACGCCGCCACTTTTTCGCACGGTCCGCTTCCGGAACTGCCAACAGCTCCGCCGGAGACCTCTCATCATTCTTAGGCTCTTCTCCAGAAGCCTACTCAACGCACAACGACCAAGAGCTTCTGTCTCTCCTGCGCAACAGAAGAACCGACGAAGCTTGGGCTAAGTACGTCCAATCCACTCATCTCCCTGGTCCCACTTGTCTTAGCCGTTTAGTTTCACAGTTGTCTTATCAATCCAAACCCGAGAGCCTCACGCGCGCGCAGTCTATCCTCACGCGCCTCCGCAATGAGCGCCAGCTCCACCGCCTGGACGCCAACTCCCTCGGCCTCCTCGCCATGGCCGCCGCGAAGTCCGGCCAAACGCTTTACGCCGTCTCCGTCATCAAGTCAATGCTCCGTTCTGGGTACTTACCACACGTTAAGGCTTGGACAGCTGCGGTAGCTAACCTCTCTGCTGCTGGAGACGATGGACCTGAAGAGTCTATCAAACTCTTCACAGCTATTACACGAAGAGTCAGACGCTTTGGAGATCAATCTTTGGTCGCTCAGTCTAGGCCTGATACGGCTGCGTTTAACGCTGTGCTTAACGCTTGTGCGAATATTGGTGATACCGAGAAGTATTCGAAACTGTTTTGTGAGATGTCTGAGTGGGACTGTGAGCCTGATGTGTTGACTTATAACGTAATGATCAAGCTTTGTGCGAGAGTTGGTCGGAAGGAGCTGATTGTGTTTGTCGTGGAGAGGATTATTGAGAAGGGAGTTAAGGTTTGTATGACTACGATGCATTCACTTGTAGCAGCTTATGTTGGTTTTGGAGATTTGAGAACTGCGGAGAGGATTGTTCAAGCGATGAGGGAGAAAAGGAGAGATCTTTGCAAGGTTTTGAGAGAATGTAATGGAGAGGATTTGAAGGAGAAAGAAGAGGAAGAAGAAGAAGAAGATGCGTTTGAGGATGATGAGGGTTTAGTTTATACTCCTCGGGATGAAGTAATCGAAGAAGGGTCTGAGGATGCGTTCAAGAAGTTGCTGCCTAACTCAGTTAACCCGAGTGATGAGCCTCCACTGTTGCCTAAAGCCTTTGCTCCTGACTCGAGAATCTACACAACGTTGATGAAAGGTTACATGAAGAATGGGCGTGTGGCGGATACAGCTAGAATGCTAGAGGCGATGAGACGTCAAGATGATAAAAATAGCCACCCGGATGAAGTTACCTACACCACGGTTGTGTCAGCTTTTGTAAAAGCCGGGTTGATGGATAGAGCACGACAAGTGTTAGCTGAGATGGCTCGGATGGGTGTGCCTGCGAATAGGATTACATACAATGTCCTCCTCAAAGGGTATTGCAAGCAGCTGCAGATAGATAAGGCGGAGGATTTGTTAAGAGAGATGGCTGAAGATGCAGGGATCGAGCCAGACGTTGTGTCTTATAACATCATCATTGATGGATGCATTCTTATAGATGACAGCGCAGGAGCTTTATCGTTCTTCAATGAAATGAGAACTAGAGGGATTGCACCAACTAAGATTAGTTACACTACTTTGATGAAGGCTTTCGCAATGTCGGGGCAACCAAAGTTGGCGAACAGGGTGTTTGATGAGATGATGAGGGATCCAAGGGTCAAAGTTGATTTGATTGCGTGGAACATGTTGGTTGAAGGGTACTGCAGGCTTGGTTTGATTGAAGATGCGAAGAGAGTAGTTTCGAGAATGAAAGAAAACGGGTTTCACCCGAACGTGGCGACTTACGGGAGCCTAGCCAACGGGGTTTCTCTGGCGAGGAAGCCTGGTGAGGCGCTCTTGCTATGGAAGGAGATAAAGGAAAGGTGTGTGGTGAAGAAGAGGGAAGAATCTGAAGGAGATTCTTCTCCTCCGATGCTGAAGCCTGATGAAGGGTTGTTAGATATGTTAGCGGATATATGTGTGAGAGCTGCGTTTTTCAAGAAAGCATTGGAGATCATCGCCTGCATGGAGGAGAATGGGATACCTCCGAACAAAACTAAGTTCAAGAAGATCTATGTGGAGATGCACTCTAGGATGTTCACTAGCAAACATGCTTCACAAGCAAGGGTAGAGAGGAGGGTGGAACGAAAGAGAGCGGCTGAAGCTTTCAAGTTTTGGCTTGGTTTGCCTAATTCTTACTATGGCAGTGAGTGGAAGTTAGGTCCAAGAGAAGACTAGATCATCCTATTGATCATGCTACTCTCTCATTCACCAATGTATACTAGGGTGTATCTTAGATATTAGATGTCGTCTATACTACACAACGTAAACATTCAACCCAAGTTCATGTCTTATTAAATACGAAGGAGTTTCTGGCATTATAATATTCATTTGACTGATATCATGATCAGATTCATACTTAGATATGAGCAATACAAGAACTTACAAAATTTACTTTTAAAAGTTTTTGCTCTAAGGAAGGTTTTTGCCAGGAATGTTGATCATCTTGACCTGGATGATTGACTCCGAGAATAAGATGAGGAGAGGACCTGTATATGATGAAATCAAGACAGTGTGAGAAATTAAATCAAATCAAATCCTTTAGCCATCTTTTGCCTGTTCATGGACTGTTCTTGTTCTGAGATAGGTAGAGGAATATACCTGGTAAGTTTTTGGTCCCTTCTTGAGCAAGTAGCCGGCAGTGTTCAGGTTCTCTAGGAATGTATCGATGTCTGGAACTCGTAACCCGATCCTATCAGCTAAACTATACATCTCCTGCAGAAAAGTTTTTCTGTTGAGTAAGAAACTGGTCACCATAAATGTCAGAAGCGAGTAGCTAAATTCTGGAGAATAGAAATTGTTCATACCGAAACAGAGTAACAATCTTTCTGCTGCAACTCTGATTGCTTATCAAGAGCACTTAAGAAGCGTCTTGCCTCCTTTTGTTGACTCATTCCTCCACTCCGACCAAAATCCACAACCCCATGTTCATCTACGAACTTATCATACAAAGATTCTTTCATTATTTCAACCACATCCTGAAAAAGCAAATTCAAGGACAGAAGTCAAGACATCTGTAGCCAGTAGCAAAAAAAAATTTTATCCAAGTCAAAATCACAACAACGCAGCTTTATAATTTGAAACTCTCAAGCTAACTACTTACCCTATTCAACAAAAAAGAGCAGATGAAATAATGTTTATGCATGTGTGTGGTATGGATGCTAATTAAGTGTATGGTCCAAACAAATGCATGTATGATACAAGGCATTCATGTTCCGGCTTACCATTGCGTCCTGGACTGTTATATCTTCCCTTAAGTCAACCCGAGCTCTAGCTTGGGCAAGCCTGACCAAACTTTCCAATTGTCTTGCTGTTATTGGTGTTGAGTCAGCGGAAGTGTTGTGGTCTCTCAGCTTCAAGTAAAACTTTTGAATTATCTCTCCAGCTGCCTTTGACATCCTGAATAGATAAAGAGATGTTACCCATAATGCCTGATTTGGTGTGTATCTAGTAACTGCAGCTGGGAGACGGATCATATTACTTAGGGTTGACGAAAGTCCTTGCATAAGCAACATATTTCCTAAGCAGTTGGCCAGGAATGGGAGTGAAGTCATCATCTTTCTTAGGGTCTAACCGCAGTCTTGAGAGTAGAGAACCCTCTTTTGCATGAATATTTGCAGACCCTGATGCTGTTTTTGATATTAAAAGTGAAGTCAATAAGTATTCTATAATACAGTCATGTCTATACAACCTAACAGCCAAAATAAACTGGACCTGTCTTGAACTTCTTTAATGCAGGTGGTGCTTCTCCACCTCCAGAATGAAGCTACCAGAAAGAAAAAAAAATTCAAGGTAAGATTCTACATTAATGGCATTGAATTAAGTTAACCAATGCATAGAGCCAATAAAGTGTTTCCAGAAACAAAAATATAGTATTTTGTCCAAGATTTAGAATGCAACAACTTTCAGATATCAACGTATACTAATCTCTCTTTGAGGCATGTTCCACAAAAATAATTCAGAGGGAGATGCTCACCGACATAATATGCTCTGAGACTTGCTTGTCGAGTAGCTCATCAGGTTTGTCAAGTAATATGAAAACCAAATCAAACCGCGAGAGAAGCGCAGCACTCATCTTTAAGTTCTCGTTTACAGTTTTCGCACGGCTGAAATAAAGATCATGAAGATGATCGAAGTATTAAACCTTGAAGGATGCAAGGATTATTCTGCACTGAACAGTGTCACAAGTATGATCTAAACACCCGCACAATGATGAGATAAAACATTAATAAAATTACTTGTAGTGGCCACCAACAGGATTTGCTGCGGCTATAACAGAAGTCCGAGCTGATAGACTAGCCACAAGCCCAGCCTTGGCAACAGAGACACATTGTTGTTCCATTGCTTCTAGCAAAGCCTATGACAATGTGATGCAAGTTAATAATAAAACAATGTAAGCATCAGAAGTAATGACATTGTTGATAAGAAAAACCTGATGCTCGTTGGTCATTTTATCGAACTCGTCAATGCAGCAAACCCCGCCATC
Source organism: Brassica napus (assembly GCF_020379485.1). Lineage (NCBI taxonomy): Eukaryota > Viridiplantae > Streptophyta > Magnoliopsida > Brassicales > Brassicaceae > Brassica > Brassica napus. The sequence goes on along the minus strand of NC_063448.1, from coordinate 52,683,940 downwards.
TGCAAGTACCATGGCACCTGCTCATATGGTAGCACTAGGTTAACAAAGACGAGGATTTCTCTTTCTACAACTTTTCACTAGTGTAAAGTTCTTCAGTAAAACCCTATCCTACTACTATAAAATACTGTTGAAGACTTGAAGCTCAGACTGTTGAATGTACTATCTTTATCTTTAAGACAGACTTTCTGCTTACCGATCCCCCATTCTAGCTAAACTATAGACATCATTACATCTACAGACAAATGACATCAGTTGAAACCTACAAGGTATGCCTCACTCACTAACATCAAATTGGGTAAATAAATTAGCACCTCTGACGCAACTAGACTGGGACTTTAGGTCAGGTATTAAGTAAAATCAATCAACAGCATGACTCAAACCCATATCTGGAACAGTAGAATCATATGCCATATCTGAACTTTATACTTGCTAAATAAAGGGGACGGAAGGAGTTACCAGCCTCAAACGCATAGTCATTTGTCATGGAATCTTTCACTACAGCAACGGTGAGCCCTGCTTTAGTCGTCGCATTACCACATACATATATGCCACGAGGGGAGATGGCCGATGCTGCTTGCAAGAGCTGACTTTTTCCCAATCCAGGGTCACCTATTAGCGCATTGAAATCATCAATCAAATTTTTGGTGCATCAGTTTCAAACTAGTAACAAATAAGCTTCCCCCAGCCCATGTATTCTCTATATTTATGCCATTAAATTAAATTGATTTAAAATCTTACCAACAATAATGACATGAATGTCTCCTCTGACTGGAACTTTGTTCCGATCCATCGAATGCTTCCTTACACCTCCAAACAGGGACAGTGTTATTCCAGCTGTGGAAATGACAAGAAATATACAGACGGCAGAAGTATCATGTTATACAATGCTTCTAACAGTAATTATAAAGCCTTCAACAATGATTGCCCAGGGAAACTTGTTATAAACAGAAGTTCTCCACCTTTGACAATTTCATGGCCATAAATAGATGGGCAAACTGAATGAAGTATGCGACGGAATGTATCAGAACCATATTCTTCGTTGAACTTAACAATAAATTCCAAGTCTCTCTGTGAGAATGAATATAAATCACCAACATCTGCAGACTGGACACCACTACCGGCGTCTTCTGAGTTCTCAAATGCAGACTGCTTCTTAGAGTTTTTAACTGAAACTGCCTCTATAAACAAATAGTAGAATCCTTGATTCTTGGACTTCGATTTCCCTGGAACATTAGCATTTTAAAAGTTCGTTAAGATTGAGTACGGCTTAGCATATTAAATCAATTTCTAGCTAGTATTCAATTAACGACAGCAAACATTTTTTCCCTTACAAACTATGAAAAGAACCATAAAGAGTTATAAAATCAATACCTCCCCCAATATCCATGTAATTGTTAATTACACCTATAATCCCTGTAACAGTCACCACATCACCAGGAATACATGTGTCCACAAGGTCTTCCATCAGCTCACATTCAACAGTTCGGGGTACCCGTCCTTCTTCATGGTCTTCAGGCTTTTGCAACTCCTGGACCCTGAAAAACAGTTGGACAGTTGATTAACAATGGCAAGATACATTAACTAGCAATAATGAAGGACACAAAATCATAAGACGCAAATAGTAGTACACCTGATTTTCTGAAAATCAATTGTATGAGCGGAGGATCGGACTGGAGTACACATCTTGGACTTACATCCATGGGTGTCACAATTTTGCGGAGGTGAAAACTTTCCATCAGTAAATTCCCGGGTAATGCTAGTTTTACACTTTGCACAGTCAAAAGCCATCTGTGTGACAAGAGGCTTCACAGTACTAACTTTAACAACGGTCCCATGAACTGTTACAAGCTTACCTGCATTCACGCAGAACAAAATCTCGGGACACTAAAGCATTTTTTACATTATTATTTATTCTGCGGAATGAGACAGAATTCTCTACCAATATATGCTGCTCTCAGGTTTTTCAGAGAGATTGAAGATTCAGGATAGTTATGCAGACGAATATTGATCTTCATAACATCATCAAAGCCATTAGTCTCCCATTGACTTAGTAAAACCTGTGAAAGATGTTAAGTAAGTCTTCATCTCATGCCATCCAAGCAAACAAACACCAAAGAACTATAATGATATACCTTATGAACTGCAGCATTCATACATGGTAAAACTCCTTTGGGATTATCCTCCAAATTAAGGAAAAAATTCTCGATATCGCATAACTTCTTGAACTGTTGGAGATCAAGCGGTAAAGAGAAGGAACCGCCACCATCTTCACTCACCTGCTTCTCTCACAATTTGTGCCAAGCCATGTAAGAAACTTATGAACTGTATATTCAGATACTAACAACAGCTAATTGACGCATAGGTAAGTTACAAACGTAGAAGAAAAACGAAATCTAGATTCCAATTTCTGCAAAATCGATTAATGAGAAAATTCACTAGAAAATTTTGATTTTACGCCGGAATAAGTCTAGAAAAAGCAATGACCCAATCGTTTCCGAATGAGATACCTGAGAAACTAAGTCTCTACCACTCGGCGAAGAGAATATGCGGATAAGCTCCGCCGTGAGCATCAACTTCTCCTCGTCGATGCACGAGTTCTCGTTGTCTCTGAAATACACAGCTAATATCTTCGCAATATCGACGGAATCAACGCCGATTGATCCACGGCGTCTCGACGTCATGCTTGCCCCGTCGCTCCCGTCTCCGTATACACCCATCACCGCGTAAAACCACCGTTACTCACCACTCCTCGGTCGGAGAAGAACGTCTCGCTTCCGTAGTTAATTATTTTTTGGCGGGAAATAAGTTAATGGGCTTTTTTCCTTACGGGCTTTATAAATGGGCCTGTATATTGAACCCTAAACCCATTAATTGAATATCTGCCACGTCACTATCTCTCTTGTATAAAAGAAAAAAAAAAAAAACTAAAACGAGTAACAAGCTACCGCCGCCGAGATAGCGCCGTCTTCACGACCGTCACCGAAGGTACCAATCTTGTGAATTCGTTAAAACCCTAATTTGTATACTTAAACCCTAATTTCTGATTTGTTTATTCTGCAGTGAAGAACTTTTTTGTAACCCTCGAGTTATTATTGGAAGAGATCTATGAGCACAATAATGGAATCACCGGAGACACTCGGCAAGAGGAAAGCATCCGAAAGCTCAAAGCTTTCTGATGAGACCCCCACGACGAAGCGCAGAAGCAGCCAAAAACGAGCTTGCGTACACGAAGTCGCCGTCCCCAACGGCTACACGCCAACGAAAGAGGAAGCGATTCACGGAACTCTCGATAACCCTTTGTACAACGGAGACATGGCCAAAACCTACCCTTTCCAGCTCGACCCTTTCCAGAGCATCTCCGTAGCGTGCCTGGAGAGGAAAGAATCGATCTTGGTCTCTGCTCACACTTCAGCTGGTAAAACAGCTGTTGCGGAGTATGCTATTGCCATGGCGTTTAGAGATAAGCAGAGGGTGATCTACACTTCCCCTCTGAAAGCATTGAGTAACCAGAAGTATAGAGAGCTCCAGCACGAGTTTCACGACGTTGGTTTGATGACCGGTGACGTCACGATCTCCCCTAACGCTAGTTGCTTGGTGATGACCACGGAGATTTTGAGAGCGATGCTTTATAGAGGCTCTGAGGTTTTGAAGGAGGTTGCGTGGGTGATTTTCGACGAGATTCATTATATGAAGGATAGGGAGAGAGGGGTTGTTTGGGAAGAGAGTATTATTTTCTTGCCGCCTGCTATTAAGATGGTTTTTCTCTCGGCCACGATGTCGAATGCTACTGAGTTTGCTGAGTGGATTTGCTATCTGCATAAGCAGCCTTGTCATGTTGTGTATACAGACTTTAGGCCGACGCCTCTGCAGCATTATGCTTTTCCTATGGGTGGGAGTGGGCTTTACCTTGTAGTTGATGAGAATGAGCAGTTTAGAGAGGCTAATTTCATTAAGATGCATGATACTTTCCCAAAGCCAAAATCTGAGGGGAAAAAGAGTGCAAATGGCAAATCAGGTGGTAGGGGCGGCGCTAAAGGTGGTGGCGGCGGCGGCGGTGGTGGTGATTCTGATGTTTACAAAATTGTAAAGGTATGATGATCTTATATATTGTTTATCATGTCCTATGTTGGTGCTTGTGGTGTTGTGTTCTCCTATCAAAGCATTGCAATCTATGTGCTTCTTTTATGTTTTAAGTTTATGTACTTTGATAGAATTGTAGCTATTAAAACAGTGGAATACGTATTCTGTAGCCTGTAGATTTGTTAGTTTAACTCTTATCTATCTTTGTAGATGATCATGGAAAGAAAGTTTCAACCAGTCATCATCTTCAGCTTCAGTAGAAGGGAATGTGAAAATCACGCACTGTCAATGTCGAAACTCGATTTTAATACAGAGGAAGAGAAGTCGACTGTGGAAGAGGTGTTCAACAATGCTATGCTGTGCCTGAATGAGGAGGATAGATCTTTGTCTGCCATTGAGATGATGTTGCCACTGCTCCAACGTGGTATCGCTGTCCACCATTCTGGTCTTCTCCCTGTCCTCAAGGAATTAGTGGAGCTTCTTTTTCAGGAAGGACTTGTAAAAGCGCTTTTCGCCACGGAAACTGTAAGATACTCTGGAATTAGCTTGTCTTTTCTGTTGTGTAACTTATGCTACTCTCTGTTGTGCTAATTTATGATTCTTGGCTTTTGCATCAGTTTGCTATGGGTTTGAACATGCCTGCAAAAACTGTAGTGTTTACTGCTGTTAAGAAGTGGGATGGTGACAGCCATCGTTTCATTGGGTCTGGTGAATATATCCAGGTGGGTCGTAGTTTGTTGATGCCAGTGGTGAATGTGACGATTTGTTGCAAAATGATATTGTAGTAACTGTCTGCTTATATTTGATTCTTGCAGATGAGCGGCAGGGCTGGACGTCGTGGAAAGGATGAACGTGGTATCTGCATTATTATGATTGATGAACAGGTAGTTTTTGATTTATCTCTACCTATTATAGTTGTATATGACATATGCACCAAACAGTTGAGCCTCTACGCTGTCTTCAAAGAGGATTGATTCTAGATAAATCTCTTTTTTTTTTTCAATCTCTTAGATTTGTTTATGGTGTTATTCAACAGATGGAAATGGATGTACTCAAGGACATGATGCTGGGCAAACCAGCCCCTTTGCTTAGTACTTTTAGGTTGAGTTACTACACAATTTTGAATCTATTGAGTCGTGCCGAAGGACAATTTACAGCTGAGCATGTTATAAAGCACTCGTTCCACCAATTCCAATATGAAAAGGTAGCTGTCGGATGTTCTTCCCCTTTCTCTTTCTAATTTTATCTACACTTTTGATGCTAATTAAACGTTGGTATTGTAACCTCAGGCTTTACCGGATATTGAGAATAAGGTGACCAAACTTGAAGAGGAAGCTGCCATCCTTGATGCTTCTGGAAAGGTGCTCAGCACTTTCATATTTTCACGTCTGTGATTTGGGCTCGTTCTTACTTCTTAAGTTATTTGCAGGCGGAGGTTGCTGAGTACCATAAGCTAAAACTTGACATAGCTCCACTGGAAAAGAAACTTATGTCAGAGATAATAAGGCCTGAAAGGGTGCTTTGTTTTCTTGATACTGGTCGGCTGGTAAGTTCTTTTTTTCAAATCTAATTGACCATTGGTATGTATTGTATATTATGACAGAAGCTTCTCATAACTTACTTGGACAAGTGTTTATGTACAGGTTAAGATACGAGAAGGTGGAACAGACTGGGGATGGGGAGTTGTAGTTAATGTTGTTAAAAAAACTTCAGTTGGAACCTCTTCACAAGGTGGCGGATATATAGTGGATACTCTTCTTCATTGCTCCACTGGTGTTAGCGAGAATGGTGCAAAGCCAAAGCCGTGTCCTCCCCGTCCTGGGGAGAAGGGTGAGATGCATGTGGTGAGTTCACTTTCATTTTCACGGTCGCTAGCTTCTTATTTTATTCGTGTTAGTATTTTTGAAGAATTGTGCTTTTGCGTTTTCAGGTTCCTGTTCAGCTACCATTAATTACTGCTTTGAGCAGACTAAGAATATCGGTTCCGTCTGATCTTCGGCCACTAGAAGCAAGACAGAGCATACTACTGGCAGTACAGGAGTTGTCGAGTCGCTTCCCGTTAGGGTTCCCAAAACTCCATCCAGTCAAGGTTTCTCTCTATGCTCTTAGAGTAGTGCTATCTTCAGTGAAATGCTTTACACGATATTTTATCTGCTACCGATTCCATAAATCAGATGCTTGCTAGGTTCTTCTTGTCTAAAACGACTTATACAGTCTTGCATACAGTATTCTTTTATTGGTTTCAATTTTTGAACTAAAAATTAGCATAAAATAGATTTCAGGATCTTATTTTATCTAAATAGAATATAATCGGCAGGACATGAATATTCAAGATACAGAGATAGTGGGGCTGGTCAGCCAAATTGAAGAAGCTGAGCAGAAGTTACTTGCTCATCCGATGCACAAGGTTTGGTAACATTCACTATTTCGTTAGCTTGTCATTTTGAATCTGCACTCAGAGAAATTCTGAGAAAGCATACTAAGAACTTGAGCACTTCTTCAATAATCTAGTAACTCGTGCTTTCTGTATCGCAGTCTGAAGATGATCAGCAAATGAAGAGTTTCCAGAGAAAAGCGGAGGTGAATTATGAAATTCAGCAGTTCAAGTCGAAAATGCGTGATTCCCAGGTATATTACCTTGCTCATCCATGAATAAATCAAGTGGGTTGTAGTTTGAGGCTCTAGTGGTTGACCTCATATTGTTAATCTCTGCAGCTTCAAAAGTTTAGAGATGAGCTTAGGAACCGTTCTCGGGTATTAAAGAAACTTGGACACATTGATGCTGATGGTGTGGTCCAGTTAAAGGGACGAGCTGCCTGCTTGATAGACACAGGGGATGAACTGCTTGTCACTGAACTGATGTTCAATGGTACGACTACTTATTTAGCTACCCTGTTTTTAAGTTTAGGCCTTTCTGGTGACTGTGTCATGCGTGGTGTTGACATTATAAATTATTCACAGGTACTTTTAATGATCTGGATCATCACCAAGTAGCTGCCCTCGCAAGCTGTTTCATTCCTGTAGATAAATCAAATGAAAAGGTAGAGCTAAGAAATGAACTTAATAGACCGTTGCAGCAGCTCAAAGATAATGCACGGAAAATTGCAGAGGTAAAATGATTCCCCAGCTGAAATCTTGTAATCTTAATTCGTCAACATGGTTTAATGTTAATTTTTCTCTGTGGTGACAGATACAACATGAATGCAAACTGGAAATAGACGTTGAAGAGTATGTAGAATCCACCATCAGGGAAGGCCTAATGGACGTTATCTACTGTTGGTCAACGGTTGGTATTACTTGTTTTCAGGGATAGCTTTTTTTTTTCAAGGACATGTAATTTGATATTATTCTCGATTGTTTGGCTTTGGGAAGGGTTCGACCTTTGCAGAGGTTATGAATAAGACTGACATATTCGAGGGAAGTATCATTAGGAGCGCTAGAAGGCTCGACGAGTTTCTGAACCAGGTAACTTCCTCTAAACTCTTATGTCTCAGCTGCAGTGACATGTCTTTGAACCTATAGTAAATCTCATGCCACTTTGAATGGTGTGATTTGTGCTCAGCTTCGACTTGCAGCGGAAGCAGTTGGAGAGAATAATTTGGCGAGCAAGTTTGCAGCTGCTAGCGAGAGCTTGCGAAGAGGTATTATGTTTGCGAATTCGCTTTATTTATAAGTACTTTGTTGCAGAGTTTTAGCTCGCGGAATTGGGTAGCCATGGGGACCAATATGTAGCATGACTTCACTGAGATATGGTTGTTTGTACTTTTCTTTTTGTACTCACTGAACCTTAAAATCACGATGTCTTTTGGTTTATCAACAAGTTAGATGGTGGTGAAATTTTCCGATTCCTGTTCTAAACTTGACCATTTTGACGTGATTGCATGATTAATAAGTATTTAACGCAGCTAATATGACCTTAGCTCTTAGATACATGGTGAAATGAAGTTAAACAAATTGGTATTGTGATAGGGTTATAATATGCGTATATGATGCTTTAGTAATTCTTGAAAACTATGGACACAACAATGGAGAGAGTAACTTTGACAGTAGTAAACTCAACAAAAGTTCCATGAAATGCTACAAAAGCGTTCCTGCAATTTTTTTTTATCACTGCTCTCAGTGTATGAAGGGAGATTCAGGATTCAGGATAACTAATCATCTTCAAAACATGTCTCAAACTCGGTAAGTCTCCCATAGAACGATCCAAAAGAACCAATGAATGAATGAAGGATCAAATAAGTTTTGCATCTCATGGACAAACCAAGAGTACAAAATCCGATGAAGTAATTGGGCCCTCTATCTATGGGTTTGTAATTGGGCCCAATTAAATGAACCTATTGATAATAATAGAAAGGGGTTAAACGTGGACAGTGCACAATGTGGAAAGTTACCAAAACAAGAACTCAAGTCTCTTTCTGGTTCGATTTGACTTCCGACTCATTTACTTCTAACAGACGACACCCCACCGCCGGTAAACCGCTGCTTTCACGACCGCTTCCGCAGTTAGTTGGGTGCACTCTTTCTTTATCTGTCTCCACTGTAGCTACTTTGTCATTTGGTTTCTTGGGAAAATGAAGTAAAAGTAATTTCTGATGATTTCATCTCTTTGTTCGCTACGGTTTTGTCAAGGTACTCCTTTATGTCGACTGAATCAGAACGAGCCGTTCTTCATAGCTCTAATGCGTCCAAGACTTATGTCCAAAATGATCAGAAGTCTGAATCTCTAGCTGGCCCATTGAGTGGGCAAGATCAAGAGCTGGAATAGGTTGCACGTACGCCACTTGGGTGCCGTCTCTTCGTACCGGCGCGGGTTCGCCGGGGCCGGAGGGACGGGTACGCCTAGGAAACGTTCCCAACACATGTGCCGTGAACCCGAGACGGCATGACTCACCGGGGACAGTTTGGTCTGAGACCGGAGACGTCTCGGGAACGTTTCAGGACAAAGGAGAGAGGTATCCGTTTGATTTTTGGTGTTCCGATAATCCTATGTGTAAAAGTTAAACCATTCCATATTTGTTTTTAATTGTTTTATTCTATTAGATCTGAAAATATTAAAAGATGTAATAAAGAAAGTTGTTTATCAATAATAGTCTCTTCCACTCCCATCTCCATGTTTTCTCTTCGACTCTCAACCATATTTCTTTTTTTTTTTTTTTTTTTTGAATTATACACAGTTTCCCCAAAGGCTTCCCAGGCCCAAGGGACTAATCTGTGTCGCTGCGGCCCGAATGTTAAATTTCGCAGTGGCCGGGAATCGAACCCAGGTGGCGGTACTCAACCATATTTCTCTCTAGTGAGAACGTAACTTATGTCTTTTTGACTCTCAAGTGTCAACCATATCTCTCTTCATCAGCAACAAGAAACAACACTTAAGTTCTTGTCTCTTTCTGATTTTAGTGTTTTATTGTTTACGTTTGATTCAACCGGTTTGAATTATATTTCATTAATACAACTTTCTGATTTTTTTTCTCTGTGTGTTTTCTGTATACGTGATTTCTTGTGTTTCTGATTATACTTGTTGTATCATATGTTTTCTGTGACTTCAGATAGATTAAAAAAATGAACTCTCAAACTGAAAATGTCAACACGGGTAGATGATTAGCTTATTCTGTTGAAAATGAGCTGCTAGATGATTAGCTTATTGTCTAGTATTTTTATCAAGTGTGTTTTTAATCTTAAAACTTATGTTTCAGATTTTAATATTTTAACTTAGAAAAAGACAAAAATAGCACTAAATCAAGTTTATGTTACCAAACTAGCACTCAAGGTCAAAAGTCACAAAAATAGCACTTAATGTTTTATCAGAAATCACAAACTTAGGGTTTAGAGTTAAAGGGTGGGGTTTAGGATTTAGGATTTAGGATTTAGGGTTTAGGGTTTAGGGTTTAGGGTTTAGAGTTTAGGGTTGAGGGTTTAGATTTTAGGGTTTAAGGTTTAGAGTTTAGGGTTTAGGGTTTAGGGTTTAGGGTTTAGGGTTTAGAGTTGAGAAATGAGGTTTTGGGATAAGATTTCAAATTTTGAAAAATAAAAAATTTAAAATTTTCAAAGGATAAACTTAGAAATGTGCTATTTTGGTCATTTTAGTTTTTGAGTGCTATTTTTGTGATATAAACTTAGAAATGTGTTATTTTGGAGATTTGACCTTTTAACTTATGGATATTTTTATATTTCCTTATATTTTGGTTGCCACGTATCTAAATTTTTTATGTTTGCCGTTTTCCTTCCTCCTTCCCATCCCCGTTTCCTGTACCCGTTCCTGTCCCAGGGCTGCTTAGGGCCTGGAAGCAAAGCTAGATAGAGATGAGCAAGAAGGCTGCATCACTGCTGAAACAGGAAACGAAAGCTTAGCATTAGCTGGTGATCTTGGGATGGAGAAGCTAAATGGGTTAATTCTGGCTAAGGAAAAAGAATCAATGGAGGGTTAATTAGATCTAGGTATGTTAAGCCTAAATGTAGATGAGGAGACTAAGGAAAGTGAGAAGAAAGTTTCAGATAATAGCAAAGAGGTAGTGACAGTAAATGGTGTAAAAGATCCAGATGGGATTCAAACAGAGCTACCGGTTGACAAGGAAGTGGAACTTTCTTCTCACGACGCTAAGCTCAGTGATGTGAATGCCTCTGATGTCAGACTGGGGAGTGAAGAAGACCCTTCCAATGATAGCAAACCAGATTGCCATTTTGGAAGTCGAGTTACTGCAAGGAACGGCTCCGGTAGGTGTTGAACAATGAATCTACTAGGCAAATGAGGCGTGAGCTTTGAGTTCGTGAGAGAGAAGCCCAAGAGGAGATAAGAATACTCAATCTTTAATTAAATGTTTTTAACTGCATTCTAAGAACAGATTAAGAATCACACTGAAACAAACATGCATTTCAAAAGAAAACAACAAATTTTAATAAATATATTAGCTCAGTTCTTTTCTGTGGCGAAGTAACAGTATCAGAACTTGCCAGAGAAAAACAATACTTAAAACTTTTAAAAAGAGAAAAATAGATTTTAGTCGAATCATTTGAAACCAATTCGGTTTAAGTTTTCATTATAGGTATGAAACCAGCTGGTTTGGCTCATTTTGTAGACGTGAGATTTTGGTCTTCCATCGCGGTTGATTGACCCGAGCCCATTGGACTTCCCTGGATCGAGGTAAATCTAAAACAAAGAGGTTAGAACGGTTGGAATTTTGGTAGGAAAGGAGAATATGTAACTAACACATGCGTTGTACCATGTCTTCTTCAGAGCAATTTTGTTTCCGGCTATAATTGAGGAAGGAAGAAGTGAACTGATAATATACCACTATTCATAGAAAACACCAGATCCAAAATCTTAAACTCTAAGCCTTAAATCTTAAAATTTAAATTTTAAAATCTAGACACTAAACCCAATTAATTGTTTAAGAATCAAACTGAAACAAACATGCGTTTTAGATGAAAATTACATGTTTAAATGAATAAGCTTAGTTCTCTGGCGAATTAACATTATCGGAACTTGCTAAAGAAAAGAAAGAAACAAAAAATTAAACTCAAAAGGAAAAGAATAGAGAATAGAGTTAGGTTCGAATTATTTGAAATATATTAAAAAGAAATATATACATATATACTGGCTGAACCAAAGATTCCAGGAGACGGTTCAATGAGAACCGGCTGAATCAGTTCCTCTTTCTTTGCTTTGTGTGCCTTTTATCCGCTGCAACCGGTATTTGATTCAGAGGAAATGTTTGCTGACGTGGTGGATAGCGTGGGGTAGCAAGAGCATCATTACCCCTGATACCTACTAAGGATTTTTTAATTTTTTTTTATCTGATTAAAAAAAAAAAACTAATCACAGATCGTCACGTGTCAGTATAGCCTGCAAACTGTGTAAGAAACGGACGAACTGAGTCCTATATTTCACAACTTTTGAAACCGATTATTGCCATTTTATGGGATCCAGGTCATTAGAACAGTGCAAGAAACTCTTTTATTACCTTTCGATAGTCATGGCCTAAGAACATGATTAATCCGGATTTAAGAACTGGTTTTTAGCTTTTTTAATTAAAAGTTAAAAAACAGTTTTTTAATTTCCGCTAAAAGTCTCATCCTACAAACTTCGGGTTAATCATGGTGTAAGGTGGGACTAGGACAGAACCAATTAATCACCGCTGGTGTTTGTTTCAGAGCAAAGGTTTGCTGACATGGAGGATAGCGTGGGGGTAGTAAGGTGCACGTGACTCGGACATAATTAATTAATCACCGCCTAAATAATTCGGCATGAATCTATAACTTATTTAAGTAACCCTTGAAAATATAACTGGATTTATATGGAAAATCGATGGAGGCAGCAAACAAACAAACAAAACAAATTTAAGCCATTTTGACTTGCATTCTCTATATTGCAATCACATACATTTGTTGCCGGTTGTCACTGTACGTCAAACCTGATAACAGATAATTAGAGTCGTGTACTCTATGCTACTACAATACTCCGAATATGAGTTTTACTTTTACAAGGTCTCAAAACTCAAACTGCTCCCGATTTAGAATCTACTCTCAGGAGCCACACGAGAGTCTATAAGGTTATGGCATCTTCATGTTGGTTCTCTGTCTACTGCAGCTTAATCAGTTTCCTTCTTCCAGCTATTCAGACAAGCCCGTAGTAACTGCATATACATAGAATTGTCCAAGCAAGAAACTCGCCCAGATAACAAAGGTATATTGTCCATGGTCAAAACGGTTTTGGATCTTCTCTGTCTGTTGTATGGCCCAAGAGGCCCGAGAAAGGTTTCTTTTTGCATTCAAGTGCTAATAATTTTGAAAAGGAGTAAAGGTCGGGTTAAGCCATAATAGCCGCTAGCTTGTAAAATGTAGACAAGAAGACACAAAGGCAGTAGCAACTCCTCATATACAAGGGACAGCGATGAGATCAGTCTACGGGCTATTGGTGGAGATGGTAATTAGAAGGGAGTAAAAGTAGCAAACGTGTACCAACGAAGAAGCCCAGAGATATAGTGAAGAACTCCATAGACAGCCATCTCCCAGCCAACACCAATCGCATGTGTAAATAGTATTCTTCAATTCTATATGCTTCTTTCAATTCTACCGATATGATCTCCTTTATCTTTCATAAACATTTAGTAGGCGCATCCAAAATATTATTCTTAAATTTCAATTTTGTCGATATGACCATTCAAATAGTTCTTTTCCAAAGTATATCAGATAACATAAAATGTGTACATAGAACGATGATCATTTTCTAAACATTTTTTTTCATTTACCCATTTCTTACTATATTCAATTTTATATGATTACGTGTAAAGTAATGAAATTCAAAACTCTAGTGTTCTATATAATCCGCCTGAACCAGAAAAAGAAGAAAATGAAAGGCTAGATCTGGTACAACGAATGCGGACAGTCGTATGCAGTGACCATCATGAGCATGCTCAGCGCTTCGATCCCAGCTGCACTCACCTCCAAGAAAGAAATCTCTAGGTGATGGAATCACTTGCAAGCACTCACAACATCTAACATTCATGCATCGTTTCTGGAGTAAGTAAACGAAGTCGTCTCTCAAATCGAAAGAGAGATTCAAAGAAAAACTGAAATTGAAATGCGTTGCTTTCATTCCACATGGACTACCTATGCCGGCCGTCAATTTCCTGGTAAGCGCTGGTGGAGAGAAATATCGTCTTTCTTTACTTTTATTGAAGAAAACGACTACAAAAGCTTTCTCTCCTTTTGGTACTATGTTTGTTACTTTTGGTACTGTTAATATTATCTTTGTTAGTCAATGGGCCAATTACTCTGTTAGTAATATCTGAAGACGACTACAAAAGCTTTCTCAAATCTTTTATTAATTTTTTTATCTTATTACATGAAATCTTCAAGATAATATCAAAAGTAAGTATGACTTCAAGTTAATTACAATTCTCATTGAAAGAGCGAAGAACTTTTTGGAATTGGAGAGATCAGGAGTTATATTATATTTCTAAGCCATTTTCTTGTTTGATCAAAAAGAATAATGCACAATTAATGAGCTATTTTCTTAGGTAAATTCTTCAGGATAAGACATGTTTTATAACTGGAATGGGTCCACACAATGGTTCAACCATTGAACTTACGGTTTTACGGTGGCAATCAATGATTTCGTGAATTCACAGTGGCGATCATGAAGACGGCAAGAGAACGTTTCTTTAGTTCAAGTAAACAAGACAACGTCAAATTGAGAATTGGGCTCACCAACTCATGATTGAGAAGTGAGCTCGTGTCTATCTTCTACAATTTATTGTTCATGAACACTCAAGAAGCTACCAAAGATTTCCCACTTGGGATCATTTCCCACTTGAATTCTAGAAGCATAGCATTGGATCTCAAGCGGATTTCTCTTTTGTTCGACATGGAGTAACAAAACAAAACGAAACCCTAGCGAACAAATCATCCACAATTATGTTACTTCACTCCAAAGAAATCATTTAACCGTATCTACAGTGAAGAAAGAAAAGAGAGTAAACGCAACTAATTACGCCGGCGGTCATGTAGACGGAGGTTTACCAGTAGTTGTAAAGACGGCGAATTTCTGGTGGCGTGAAAGTGAGAAATCCAATGTCAGTGACACAGTTGCAAAACATCTTTTTCCTCAAAGGAAAGAACTCTCTTCGGGGTTATCAAGCCTCAATGACCTCTGACAAACCCGAAAGTAATTACGCCACGTTCTACAACAAGAACAATGCTTGGTCCCATGACGAGAAATTCTATCAAAAATCTCTATCATCATATCCCAAGGGAGAATCTGAATACTTGTCTGGAACAAACAAACAAAAATAAAGTTTAATTGAATTAGTATTCATAAATTCTAAACATAAAATAATAAAACATGAAAGAAATATCAGGAGTCATTCGAATTGCAACATGTAATTCACGAGCCAATGCCACATGCCATGTTCTTGCAACATGTGATTGATCGTTTGCTCATTAGTAAACAATCAACATGTATGCATAAGTTAACACCACTTGCCAAAATGTAACGAGAAGGCGCATAACTATAAATTACAGAATGGGCCCAGCATTGGTTATCGATTTTACTAGACTTTAAGATTTCACTCCTCTGTTTCTAAGCCAACAAGACTACAAGCTTCTAAATGTTTCAAGCCTTCTAACTACGGCTAAGGATTTGATGTAGAACTATTATGTGATGTTGCCTGTTTTCATTTAGCGACCATTAACAGCATCAATGGAACTATTAATGGAAGACTTGATAACATCTGAGTAAGTGATGAAATTTGATTGCCAAAAACAAAAACAAAAAAAAAAAAACTCTTGATAACATCTAGCTACATCTAGCTAGGTGTCTCTTCAGATGATGAACAAGACGTGATCCAAGATCTCTCGGTCTCAGGGAGCCAGCATAACCAAGCTCATAACGAGGTCATAAGGTCGATCATTGGGATGACAAGACCTATTGAGTCATCTATCCACGTTTAGCTATGGTAACAACTTTACATAATCTCCAATTGCCATCACAAAAGTAAAGGTCTTGTATAGACTTCATCTTGCAACACCAAAATGATCCAAATCTCTGAAGGCTTGTATCATCAAATCATCCAAATGTGGTGTTGTATGCAGATAAACTAGACTTAACCTAGTCTAACTATCTTGTAAATTCACCATGAGAATCCCAGACTATCAGAATTCTTCATAGTCCTGACTAAACTAGAGATTTATATTGTTAAGTTTAGTAATAGAGGAGCTAATGAGTGTGAACTTTTAAATATATTTTGTCATTTTCAAGCTGTTAGTGGTTGTCACAGCTGACTGAGTTGACATTCCTGATTAATTGCAAAATATAATCTTTTTTTTATTTATTATAACTCCGCAAAAGTGATCCAGACTAGTCACATGTTGCCACGTGTCAGTCTTCTGTCCCTGGCGATGCCGAAATGTTAATTCCCCAGATAATCTCAGTTTAATATTACATCATCTAAGCAAAGTTTATACTAGTGTTGAGGATTTCATTGCCAATTCGAGAAAACACCATGCTTATAACGAAACATTAAAAACTAAAAAGTCATATAAATAATGTCTAGTGGTGCAAATTGAGTCATCATGGAAATGATCATAACTATAATAAACAACAAAAGTCTACTCGCCAGGAACTTGAACGCCTTGCTTCAGCTTATCTTTCTTCATCTTCTTCTTGGAAACGGGCTTCTTCTTCCTCGGAGGCAGATTCTTCTGAGCGTAGGTGTAGAGGATGAAGTTTCCTACAAGGAACGTCACTAGCAGCCCTCCAATCACGAGAAGGACGATCAGTCCTGGGTTGAGCCCTTTGCTCTCGATTTTTCCCTGTTTCATTGAGTTTTGTTTAGCAACTGAGTAATGGAATACAGATGCAAGAAGAACACGACAAGATCAAGCGTGAAGGCAGAACACAAAACAGATGTTTATTCTTAATACATTTTTCGGATTTTATGGTATAACAAAAAAAAAAAAAAAAAAAGAGAAAGTTCCAGACTTTGCAAGATATATACAGATGAAAACATGTCTCATTTTACTGGAAGTTCATTTTCAACCTACAATACAAAAGTCAGACAAATCACCTAGTCGTATACTATCAATGGTCATGACATTACTGCAAGAGTTTGGTACAGTAAAAAAAAAAAAAAGAGGCAAAAATCAACAACTGAAAACCATGAAACCGTTGAACCATTACAAACGCTATGACATCCTTTGGCAAGATCAATATGAGAAAGTGACCAAAGTCCTCAGGCATAACATAACTCAAAAGGCAGGCATGAAATTCTCAAAAGAACCAAGTTCTGAATTAAAGACAAAGCTTCGTATATGAAACAAGAAGAACAAGTTTTGAATGTGCTAATTAAGCAGTGTTACAATCATTAATCGTAGAACAGAAACATCAATGCATGAACCAAGAAGATCAGACCCCAAAGCACCTCATAAGATTATCATGCATCACGAGCCAGGTACAAGAGAGTATCATAAGACTAAAAAAAAACATCAGAATCTTGGTAGAGAGAAATGCAGATCTAACGATTCATCATCGTGAGCTAAGGAGAGATTTGATCTAAGTGTTCGAACAAGGAAACACAGGTAGACAAACTAATACAGAGAGAGAGAGAGAGAGGATTAGATCTTACAGAGAATTCATCGGCCATGGCTGCGCTTCGAGAAGCTCCGAGAGATCGAACACCAGTCGCCGGAGACAGTTGTACGACTATAATTTTCTTTCTTTTGTCTTAAAGATTCAGCAATTCATAAATAGAGATTCACCACCCACCTCTCTCTAGTCCACGGGATTAGTCTGGTAATAAATCTAATTTATTTTCAATATAGGGCTCAAGGTTTACTTCACATACCATTCAAGTCCCTTTAAAAGCAAATACCCCTTCGAAAATAGGACTCTTTTGTCTCCAGAAAAACTATTAGGGGTCAATGTGTAAATAAACAAAAGTAAGAGTGGTGATTCATAAATATTCCTCCAGGTTGTTGAGTTTTTTTTCTCTTTCGTCGCCGAACCAAACTTTTCGGACACAAACTAGAGAAGTCTTCGAATCAGAGATTCTCTATCCTTTAGATCCGGAAGTTTCTTGGCGAGAGAAGATGACAGTGATCGACATTCTAACCAGAGTTGACACGATCTGCAAGAAGTACGACAAGTACGACGTCGACAAGCAGCGTGAGTCCAACATCTCCGGCGACGATGCTTTCGCTCGCCTCTACGGAGCTTTCGAGACTCAAATCGAGACAGCTCTCGAGGTAATCGTCCCTCTTTCCTGTTCCGATTCAAAAGCTTTGTGCTTTGTGGTCATAGAATAGAATTTGATTTGCCCCTATGTTCGAATTTGAGATTGTTAATGTGGTTTCGATTTTTTTTTGCAGAAAGCTGAGATTGTTACCAAGGAGAAGAACAGAGCTTCAGCTGTTGCGATGAACGCTGAGATCCGCAGGACCAAGGCTAGATTGGCCGAGGAAGTTCCCAAGTTGCAGAGACTTGCTGTCAAGAGGGTTAGCTTCCTCTTCTCTTCATGGATCACCTACATTGCTGTTTGAGCTTATATTATATGATTCTTGTTTGAATTTCATAAAAGCTTGTAAAGATAGCTTAAAATCATGTTTAGAGGATGGTAGTTATTGACTGAGATTGACTACATCATGTCTGAAGGATTAACTTTGTGTAAACTCGGTGGCAAACTATACACTGTTTTAGGTTAAGGGCCTTACGACTGAAGAGCTTGCTGCGAGAAACGATTTGGTACTTGCGCTTCCGGCGAGGATTGAAGCTATACCTGATGGGACAGCGGGTGGTACTAAAAGCACTAGTAGTGCTTGGGCTCCCTCTGCAACCTCTCGTCCTGATATCAAGTTTGATTCAGGTGATTCAAAACCCAACTAGCTTTGTTCCTTATTGTGTATCTATTTGAACTGTTTATTCTTATTTTGAGCAACCTGAAGTTCAAGATCACTACTAAGTCATCTCTATTGTGGATATTAGATGGGCGTTTTGATGATGACTACTTTCAAGAGTCGCATGAATCCAGCCAGTTCCGACAGGAGTTTGAGATGCGGAAAATTAAACAGGCTAGTGGTGTTGCATTCTACACTTTTGTTCAGTTAAGCTCTTGTGGTGTCTATATGACTTTGTATACTTGAGTTATTTAACAGGACCAAGGTCTGGACATGATCTCCGAAGGGTTAGATGCTTTGAAGAACATGGCATCTGATATGAACGAGGTGAGTTTCTTCAACTACATCTCTTATAACAGACTTCCCTTATTCACTTTTTGAGCTGATACCTGCAGGAGCTGGACCGTCAAGTTCCTTTGATGGATGAAATCGACTCAAAGGTAGACGACGTTTCCTTTCTTCTGAATTTTCTCAGTTGTATAATCTGAATTAACTTTCTGAGCTCGCTCACAGGTGGACAGAGCAACCTCGGATCTTAAGAACACCAATGTTAGACTCAAAGATACTGTGAACCAGGTGATTTTGAGTTTGGAACCTTTTTTTTTTCTCAATACACATGTTCTTGATTCCTAACATAAACAAAGCATTGCGTTTTCTTACTGCAGCTGAGGTCAAGCAGGAACTTCTGCATCGATATTGTGTTGCTGTGTATTGTTCTGGGTATCGCTGCATACTTGTACAAGTAAGTTTCTTATACACACAAACAAAAGAGACTATATTGAAAAAAAGTGCTTCCTGTAACGAAACAAAACCTTTGTCCACTGCAGTGTACTCAAGTAACGAGATGAACAAGAAAGGACCCATCACTACTCTCTCTTGCCATATATGCTATTAAAGTTTCTTACCCGAGTCAATGTCTGTGCTTGTTTCTGGTGGTATTTGTGTGATCTTTCAACGAGAGTTTCTTCCAAGTGTCAAGACTGTTCAAGTTGTTTCTTCTATTGAGTTGTTTCCATGTTGTTCATGTCCATTACATGATGAATATATATAACCTTACTAAATTTACCAAATATATGTAATTCTATTCATTCGTTGCTCCTGTCAATGTGCCGTAAAGCTAGTCATTTGCTTTATGCTGTATCTGCTTGTGTATGAGAATGTCAAGAAAGACCCACAACAAAGAGAACTATTAACTTGGAGATTTTGACACATGTAATTCACTATTGAAAAGCTAAAAAGGGGCCAATAAGCTTTTATATTGGATCTCATAATTATTTTTGTACAAAGAAAGTACCCTTTTGGAGCACACCAGACTATCTACACTCACATTCACACAGAAGAAAAAGAGAGCACCCAAAATGCAAGCCTTTAAAACTCTTCCAAAGTATCATTACTTAATCCACATGTCCAGAAAGCTAGACTCGAAATGGTTTGATTCGATACCATACACTGCTACTGATCAGAGTATTCTTTGGTTTCAGTTTCATGATACAGAGATGCTCTGATCTGTCTGAACTGGTGGTGGATCCTCCTGACTACTGCTTGGAGGTTCAGCTGTCCTCTGCCTTCTCCTCCATTTCAAAAA
This sequence comes from Brassica napus, assembly GCF_020379485.1. Taxonomy (NCBI): domain Eukaryota; kingdom Viridiplantae; phylum Streptophyta; class Magnoliopsida; order Brassicales; family Brassicaceae; genus Brassica; species Brassica napus. Next base: position 52,663,887 of record NC_063448.1, on the reverse strand, counting down.
CTCAACTAGACCAGTTGTGCCGCTCATTGTGAGTCCGAACCCAACCAATGTGGCCAAGACAATTGACACAACCGGCTGCATGTGCACCTGCACAAACAAAACCAACAAAAACTTAAGAGACAGAAAAAGAAGCAGTGTCTTGTTCTGTTCTTGAGAGATAAAGACTCTCACCAATTCGAAGAAAATGTGAGAGAAACAAACTATAAAACCGAACTGAACTGTGCCGTAAATCCAAACATATTGCTTCTCCACTGCACAGTAATAAATTATAACTGATAATTTGAGTAATTCTTTTTATGTCAAACTGGTTAGTGTAAGAGACTCTTACCCATTGTTGTTGAAGTCATCGAGGCAAGAAGACCAAGAATACAAGAGAACGGTAAAGCTATTGCAATGGCGCTGGATTTCATTTTAGTATGCTGCAAAAAATGATTTTTAAGACAAGGAGATGTTAGAAAATCTATTGGTACATAGAACCGTACTAATACAAAAAAAAAAACTCACTAAATATTAATTACCAGAAGCTGCTCGAGGAAACAGAAGTATGCAAGCATGCTTACAATGACAAGAACTGGAACATCCTGCCATACACTGTAGTGAGAAGCCTCGGCAGCTCCACCCTGAGAATCCTGCATGCGGAGAAGGGTCACGGGGAGATTCTGAACCTCTTGCTTGCACACATCACAAGTTCTGTTTCCTTTGATGGTGAACCATTTGATTGTACATTCTTTGTGTGCAAGAGCTAGTTCACCTCTACACATACACTCCATCTTGAAGGCTTCTGAATCTTCTCCTAATTCGACCAAGCAGATTCTGCACACGGCTTCTTCCTCGGGAACATCTTCTCCTCCATCAACGCCCGTGTCTGAAACATTTATCCTTATTATAAGGATAAAAATCTTTGCTTGTAAACATCAAATGGAAAAATAAAACAAATAACTGACCGTTACGTTTATAAAGACTTCTAGTTGGCGACATGTTTGGAGTGGGAATGACTCGGAAAACACCTGATTGCCTTAGACTTCCATCTTTGTTGAATGCTGGAACAGAGCGTGATCGGTGAAAAGGCAGTGGAGGACCCTTCTTCTGTTGAAGACAAAACATTTAAAATTGAATTCTAGTAAGTAAAACCAGATGAAACATTTGTCTCATACCCCCTCCCCAGATTTTTGAAAAAAATATATATATACATAGACTCCCAAATTTGTAAAATAAAAATAAAAATCTCGGCTCCTAAACTATTGAAATCTATGTTAAATCGTCTAGAGCCTCCAAAATCTTGAGTAAAACAGAAGCTAAACTTATCTTACAAGCAAAGTACATTACTTAAACTGTTATATACATACTCTCTCCAACGAGATAACAGCACAAACCAGAGTATAATTCACATGGTAACCTAAATGAATCGACCAATCAAGAAACTCACAATGGAAGTAATCGGATCAGCCACGTATCCACCGTGCGTGGACCCAGGGTTGGAGTGAACTATAGGGGTTACAGGCAAGGACTCAGTTTTGTTCCTCCTTGGAGTAAAAATATTAGAGAGACTCCATGATGACCTGTCTCTGCCTGAGAAAGCCAAGGCCAAACCCGCAGCTTTCTCGATATCCACCTCATTGATCTTGTTTGGCTTTGGGATGAGATTCTTGAGGCTATTATTAGTAAAGTTTCTAGAAGAGGAAGGACTGAGAGATGGACCGACTCTAGGGCTGGATAATGTAGAAAAGTTTACTCTTTTAGCAACAGGGCTTGATGTTAAGGATGTGTTATAACTCAACAGATCATCTCCAGTATCTTCAGGTGGTGTTGTTGTTGGTAGCAAATCCAACACCCGAAGGTCTCTGCCTTGTGATATCTCTTCCTCTGAGTCTCCATCCTGCAACACCAGCTTCGATCATTTCAAAGCCTAACCTTTTCATAAACAGAGTCAAAACCTTAAACCCTAAACCCTAAACTTACCCATAACATCAAATTCACCTGAAAAAATTAAAACGGAGAGAAGTAACAGATTCAAAGGAAAAGTCTTACCCTTTGCGGTGGAGGTTGGAGATAGACGCCATGTTGTTCTTCTTCGCTAGCTTTATCTCTACCATCCATCACTGAACTCAAAAAGATTCAAAATCAGAAATTTAATTTTCCTCTTTTCTGGGTTCCGACCGATCAAACACTTTCCAGAGATTGTCCGTCTTTCAGCTAAAAAGCTTATATTTGGTACGGCCCTTCAACATTATTTAAAAATTGAAGTAATTAATTTGACTAGGGTTGGCATTATCGACTTTGTTGTAGTTTTCTATATTATCTATGTACTTCTTCCCTATTTTAAATGTAAGTGTAACTATTTAACAATTAGAAAACATCCAAGCATCTTATTTTTGAACAATTCACAGAATTCGACGAGCAGAGGTTCTTTTGTTTTTACATTAATCCCCTCTTATTTTTGTACTCACGTGTCATCACTAAAATAATTTTTATAATTATTAGAGAAATATGTTGGTCCATCTAATTATATAATAAGCTTTTTATCAAACTAATCATAATTCATTATTAATGTCATTTATTATTTCCTTAAATAAAGATTACAGAATTGCCTAATGTGGCTAAAGTATATATGCCAATTAATGATTTTGAATAATAAAGATCTGATAAAAAAATAATGTATCTTCTATCAAATTTGTTTAATTCTAAACTATTAAAATAATTAAAAAAAATCACAATAACCATATTATAAAATTTTAGATTTTTCTTTATATGTTATATTTTGAATTTTAAAAAACGACTATAAATTACTAAAACTGTTAAAAATCTCACATTCAAAATTTGCGATTCATGGTTTAAAATTTTTTTTATGACAAAATACAAATGATTACAAAATCATATAAATAAAAGTTTAATTTAATTAATCATTAAGATTTAAAATATATATGTATATATATCATTCTAAATTAAACTATAAACCATATTGAATAAATAAATATTTTAATTTCAAAATTTACTTTGAATAATTTTTTTTGATAAAAGTTTTGAACTAACATTGATAAATTTTTTTTTAAACTATAAATTACTAAAATTATTAATCGCAAAATGAAAATTTTGTTATTAGTAATTTAAAATTTTTGCTATTAAAGATACACATGATCAAAAAAAACATACGAGTAGAAAGCATCATTTAATAGACATTAATATTAAAAATATATTATGTATGTTAATATCATTTAAATTTAATTACATATCCTATCAAATTTTTTAAAAATTTTTTTGGAATAATAAAATTGATTTATACGTTCGCACCAATTTAATTATATATGTAATAGTTACTGACTTTTAATTATTCAATATATATTTATTATTTCATAATATGTAAGAACATATAATACATAAAATAATTTATATATATAATGTTTATCCCGTGTAAGGTGTGGATCTTAATTTAGTACAAGGTTACATTGATCTACCAATTACAAAGTAGATCAGGTAGAACAATAAAATTTCCAAATTTAATCACACGCCGAAAAAATGTTGAACAAAAAAAATATCACACACTGAAAAAATAATATACATTTACATATTAACTTTTGTCCTCAAAAAAGTTGCAAAAAAAAAAACTTTTGTCCTCTGTCTATCTTTAATCATAAATTATAAAAACATTGGATTATTCTTGTTTTCCCTGATTAGCATTTAAACAAGTATTTTCGTTTTATTAAGATAAATGCTTAAAAGATTTGTTTCATGTAAGTTTTTATAAAAAGGTTATTATTTTAATGATAATATTATTTAAATACATATAAATTCATTGAATTATTAGTTTAGTTTTACTGAAAATTGAAAATCACATAAATGATTGATTTGAGATAAAATAATAATAATAATAATAATATATCTTCTTAATATATGTGAAAACAAAAAAAAAATCTTTTCTTTTTGACAACTCGAAAAAGAATCCATATGTAAAACAGAGGATATTCAATGTATATACTCCATTTGATTCTTACCTATCATCCCATGCAGTAATCCCTGAAAATGAATAAAATATTCAAATCAAATCTATTTACTAATAATATTTTGAGAACTATTTACCAACAATATTCCAAAAATAATATACTTTCATACTAAATTGGTTATGGCCTGATCATGGGACACCATTTCAGCTATTTTCTGGTCTTAAAGTATATTTTCTGCACATGATCTCCATATATGATTCAATCTATAATTAATTTATTATGAGTACATTTGTTTATTTACAATTGGTCAACTGTGTATCTGCATCAAACTATTACCTGTCTCTCGAGACAAGGAAGGGGAAAGGATGCAACATCCGACTTAGGGCATCATTGGTTTTTCCGCTACCATCCGCAAACGCAATTATTACGGTTGGTAGCGGTTGACAGCGTTTCGGAATAATCATACAAACCGGTACAAATCGCTTCAAACCGCTCTGAACCTCTTAAAATCAAAAGCTGGTTCCAACTAGCGTTTGCGGTTGCGGAAAGATATTCTTTTTCTTTAAAAAAAACATATAAATACAAAAATAAAAATATTCAATAAAAATTTAAAATTGGAATTATAAAAATACTAAAATATATCTATTATATTTAATTACTATTATAAAATTTTAAAATAAAAATATTTTCTATAATTTTAAAAAAATTTAAAAATATAAATTTCTAAATATAATTTTGATATTTATTATAATATTATGATTTTTGATATTTTATAATTAAATAAAATGTAAATATTATTAATTTATTATTTAACCGCTGTTGTATTTGATAGTTAACTAGTCATAAATATCCTGCAAACGCACCAATTTTTAACCGCAGAACCAGTCGTACAAATCTCTTAAAACCGCTAGAAGCCGCAACCACCCGCATCTGCAAACTCCCGCAACCGCAACCGCTGCGTTTGAACCCGTCAGATCCTTGCTCAAAATCAAAATCCATAGAATAATACCAATATTCAACCAAATTATGGAAAACTCTTGAATTCTAAATAAAAATATGAGGTCTAACTAATCCAATACAATGAATCTCTTTTTTATTATTTGAGGAGCATTATTAACAATTAAGCTTATCCCCATGTGTGATTAACCAAAATTTCATTACTTATGTGTCATCATGAAAATCATTCTCACAACCTTTATTAAATAATCCTTTTTTGCCTAGACTAATTACATGTAATGCCATTATTTATTATTTGGATCCTTTCATACAATATACAATATGATTCTTTATTGCATTACTAAAAACCAATTGATAGTTGTAAATAATATATGAATTGTGATTACATTACTAAAATTATGGTGTACACTAACGGTTATTAACAATACACTTAGACAACTACGAAAGGTTGTCTTTCCCAAATGTGGTGTGGCATAATATTAGTGTATTTTTCGATGTGTATAATGCATTATTTTACAAATTCGTAGTATAATATTAGTGGATTCTTCGATATGTATGTTGTATTATTTTATATAAGTTAGCATACATTAAGTGTATTTGTCTTAGCTATTATATCATGGCTATATAACAAATTTCGATAGCTGAGACAAAAATCCATATTTTTATAATATATTGTTAATAATCATGTTCTTGAGTGATTGTAAAATACATTCAAGAACGAATTCCATATTAAATTGTTTGCAATCCCTTAATTTTTGCAACAAGACTTTTTATTACAAAATTAACATAAATGCTGACAGACATCAATTTGAAAATTTATATAATTATTTTCGGTTAAGTTTAAAGTCAAATATCATGTTCTTTACGATTCATAAATGATACATGACATTTTTTAGGGACACGATTCATAATTATGTTCTACTATAAACATTGGTACGTGCCATTAATTTTGATTAATTTGTTTTGTATTTGATGGGATACGTGACATTTATTTTGGGATTGAGCAATAGAAATTCGATTATATTCTAAAATCAAAATATAGTATATAAAATTTTTAAACGCAATCTCGAGTGATTGTAAAATACATTCAAAAAGGAATGACATATTAAATTTCTTTCAATCCTTTAACTTTTGCAACAAGATTTTTTTTATTACGAAATTAACATAAATGGTGATAGACATTAAATATGAAAATTTATATAATTCTTTCCGGTTAAGGTTAAAGTCAAATATCATTTTTAATATGGACTTTTTTTATTTTGGCTCCTTTAAAAAAATCCATATTTTTATAATATATTGTTAATAATCATGTTCTTGAGTTATTGTAAAATACATTCAAACACGAATTCCATAATAAATTGTTTGCAATCCCTTAACTTTTGCAGCAAGACTTTTTAATTACAAAATCAAATTAAATGCTGACAGACATTAATTTGGAATTTTATATAATTCTTTCTAGTTAAGTTTAAAGTCAAATATCATGTTCTTTACAATTCATAAATGGTGCATGACATTTTTTAGGGACACGATTCATAATTATGTTCTACTATAAACATTGGTACGTGACATTAATTTTGATTAATTTTTTCGTATTTTATGGGATACGTTACATTTATTTTGGGATTGAGCAATAGAAACTCGATTATATTGTAAAATCAAAATATCATATATAAAAAATTTAATCGCAATCTCGAGTGATTGTAAAATACATTAAAAAGGGAATGACATATTAAATTTCTTTCAATCCTTTAACTTCTGCAACAAGATTTTTTTATTATGAAATTAACATAAATGGTGATAGATATTAAATATGGAAATTTATATAATTCTTTCCGGTTAAGGTTAAAGTCAAATATCATTTTTAAGATTTATTCTTGGGTTCACCCCCTAGGGTGAACCTAGAGGTTCACCAACCAATAGGATTGTGTTATATCATATTCGACGTCTTTAAAAAATGAAACAAAATATTGTCAAATTATATTATGTTTTTAAAATTAAAAGGTAAAAGAAATAAATAAAAAATAGTAGTAAATTCCAAAAAAAAAAATTCTTAACATCATCAGCAAAACACTAAACCCTAAATCCTAATCTCTAAACCCTAAATCCTAATCACTAAACCCTAAACCCTTGGGTAAACCCTAAACCCTTGGATAAATCCTAAACTTTAAATCAAAATCACTAAACACTAAAACACTCAAGGGTTTAGGGTTAGGATTTAGGGTTTAGGGTTTTAGTGTTTTTTATTTAGAGTTTAGGATTTTTCCAAGGGTTTAGGATTTACCCAAAGGTTTAGGGTTTACCCAAGGGTTTAGGGTTTAGGGATTTAGAGATTAAGATTTAGGGTTTAGTGTTTTGCTAACGACGTTAAAAATATTTTTTTAATTCTTTTTTCTGTAACTTCTATATTTTTTTTACCTTTTTTATTTTAAAAAACATAATATAATTTGATAATTTTTTGTTTCCTTTTTTGAAGATATCGAATTTGAAATAATGAAATACTATTGATTGGTGAACCTAGAGAATAACTCCATTTTTAATATGGACTTCTTTTATTTTAGCTCCTTGCATATAATATTTTCTATAATTGTATGGAAATGTACGAACAATTAGGGATTTGCAACATTCCTTTGTGGCAATGGGATATTCATTTTTTTTTTCAAATCTCCTGGGCCAGACTTTATTAGTTGTGTATATATATCATACTATCCTAATATCTACGGTATTACAACCTAAACGTTTCAAAACTAGCAAAGAAAATGAGTGGCATGAATTTCATCTCTGACTTGAGCCAAAGAAGTCTTTGTGGAAGATGGGTGAAAGTCATAAAACTTTGGAAGCAGTATTCGGCTGCTGGTGGAGAGACCAGTGAAATGGGTTTTCTTATGCTATATATTCTTTAAATCTTAAAAAAAAATCAAATGTTACTTCTGCTAATCTATATAGGGGTGTTCAATTTTGATGTCGGTTCGGTTTCTTCGGTTTTTTCGGTTTTTCGGTATTCCAATTTATAAAAAATAGCTACCATATTAAAGACCATATCTATGTTGGTTTGGTCCGGTTTATATAAAGTCAGTTTCCGATTTATTTGGTTTTATACCAAAATACCATAAATATAATCTTTTATAACATTTTTTCTTTAATAACATTTTGTTTCAAAAAAAAAGATCTTTTATAATTTTGTAAATTTTAATTTATATAATTAAATATTGGCTTTAATAAAACACGAAGATACTTTCGTTTTTAAATAGACTATTTTATTTTACAATTTAAAATAATTAGTAAACATATTAAGTTGATAAAAATAATATTTTCTATAGAATAGAAAAATTAGCAATCCATAATATTATTAACTAAATATTAGTGTACATATATGTCAGCGTAAAAAAATAAAATTATGTTTTTTTAATTTGATAAAGATGAAATATATCTTTTGACTTAAAACAAAATATTAAATTAGTAAAATAAAAATTTTAAGTATGAAGATCATATCAATAAATAAATTATGTATATGTTACTAATTATATTATAGAATTTACATATAATTATACAACATATTTTCATTTTATTCGCTTTGATCAGTATAATTAGTTTATATGCCAAACCATATCCATATAGCGTATTTTAAAAAAAATAACATCCATTCGGTATATTCGGTATTACCAAATTCAAAACATTTTTTCTATTTCGGTTCGGTTTTACCGGATTGAACTCCTAAATCTAAACCATGTATAATATCTCACTGTTGCTTTTACCTATTCAATATCTATTGATTAAATTTATAATTTTTTTTAGTCTATTCACTACGCGCAAGGCGCGGATCATCACCTAGTATATAATATAGGAATGGATGCGGATGGATCCCTTCTGTTAGTGCACATGTGTCTTTTTCACATGCCCTTAATGCCAAATGAGTGTGGCAACTAGCTAACTTTTCAGCCGAAATGTTTCTTTAGATAATAAACTCAGATTAGTAGTTCATATAACCAATATCGAAACCTATCAGATGACATACAAATCTTTCCTTTCTAGATACTTTGGAGAATATGGCAAAACCCAAAATGAATCACTTTTTTTTTGTAGAAAAGAAGATAAGAACAGAAGCAGAAACTTAAAAAAAAAACAATAGAAGATGTGAAAGTAATTGAGAGTTTCAACGGCTGACACAGAATAATTGCACAAGGGAACTACTCTACCAAATCTCTACCCCTGTGTCGATTGGTAAAATATAACTATGATACGTCTCGCCATAGTGGTAATAATAATACGTTTGGTATGAACCATAATGGTAATACTACTAATTTAGAAGATCTTTCTAATTCCGGCCAGTTTCTCTTCGGTGAGCTCGTGTAAACCAATCTGGTGAAAGTTACAAGTTAGAATTACTACCGGAAGTGGTAGTATCAGTTACTAATTTTGGCTGTTTTGGTGTTTAAGTAAAACGGGGTACTAAGAACAAGGCGTCTGATACAAGTGAATCTCTTAACACAAACACTTCCCTTGTTCAGTACTTGAGCTAATGATCCATGTCACGAAGGCACTGACACATGCAGTAACTTGGATAGGCAAGTTCCTCTAATGGATCATGAAGTCGACACAAATGTAGAAGATTAAACACCGGCCATGTTCCTTCCATTTCTCAGAATTCGTCAGTTTTAATCTTAATTATCTAAGCTCACAACTTTAGATTCCGGCTGAGCAACAAGCTAAACAAATAAACTGCGTGTTCATTGATATTGTTTTGTTGTGTATTGTTCTTGGCATCGCTGCATACTTGTACAAGTAAGTTTCTTGTACACATGACTACATTGAAAAAGAAAAATGCTTCCTTTAACGAAACAAACTTTTATCCACTGCAGTGTACTGAAGTAATGAGATGAACAAGAATGGGCCCATCACTACTCTCTCTTGCCCTCTGCTATCACAGTTTCTTACCCGAGTCAGTGTGTCATGTGTGCGCGCGCTTGTTTCTGTCTGTATACGTGTGATCTTTCTGCGAGATTTTCTTCTAATTAGTCTCACGACTATTCAAGTTGTCTCGCTACATGATGAATATATCACAGTTGGTGGGATGCTAACCCGGAAAAGAAGAAGATGTGTTGGGTGGCTTGGAGAACCGTCACACTACTGAAATATGCTGGAGGGTTAGGTTTTCGGGACATTGAGACATTCAAGGATGCTCTTCTTGCGAAAATCGGATGGCGGCTCATTAAAGATCCAAACTCCCTGCTGGGCCAAGTACTTCTCTGAAAATATGCACGCCATACTTCCTTCCTAGAATGCCACCTTCCTGCGAGCGCATCTCATGGATGGCGTAGCATTATGGCCGGTAGAGAGATTCTGAAGAAGGGTTTAAGCTGGACGGTAGGGAGTGGAGATCAAACCAGATTTAGGAATGATCCATGGCTGCCCAATGACCCCAATTGGCCCACCAAATGAAAGTGATATCGAGCTATTGGTTAGTGACTTACTCTGTCCAATATCGAATACATGGGATGTTGTGAAGATCAGACGTTACCTCCCTCAGTATGAGGCTCCTATTCTTCGATTGATTACAAGCTCAGCTCCAGCTCCAGACAGTCTGGTTTGGCTACCAGAGAAGACGGGCATTTACTCGACTAAGACGGGATATGGACTAGGAATGAGCTCCCACTTTGAAGCAGGTGCAACGCCAACGACGTTTAATTGGACTAAGAGCATCTGGAATGTCAAAACAGCCCCAAAGATTAAAAGATTTTCTGTGGAAGATCGTTCGCAGAGCGATCCCAGTCAGTTCAAATCTAGCTACTCGAGGCATACCAGCCTTTCCCTGCAAAAGCTGCAACGGCGTGGAAGATGATTTGCATGTATTCTTACATTTTAAGGTTGCTGAGCAAGTATGGGAGCTAGCCCCATTACTGAGTAAGCCAAGTTCGGCTGCCCCTTCAATGGCGATGTTGATCGCCTCGGCCCAATCCTTCGTAATCCTTCCTCCGGTGGGTCTCACCATACCTTTGTGGCCTTGGATTCTATGGCAGCTGTGGAAGGGTAGAAACAAACTCTGTTTTGAGAACAGAGTATTTTCCGGTATGCAAATTATCTCTAAAGCCATTGCGGATGCACGGGAATGGCAAAGTGCACAATGCTCGGATAAGGCAGTACCCTCTGATGTAGCACAAAGCCATTCTAGGATCTCATCTCTTCAGGCCCCTTCCCCTTAGCCAGAAACTGTTATCTGCAACGTTGATGCAGCATGGGATTCATTAACTTTAAATTGTGGGATTGGTGGTGTTTTTTCAGGTCGGAAGCATCGTCCGGAACGCTCCCCTATCAGTGACTCTCGTAGTGTCGTTTCATCGGCTCTTATTGCTGAGGCTATTACCATTCGTTCGACGGTTATGTATGCTGCCTCTTCAAATGTCAAATCCCTTATGATCCGGAGCGACTCTCAATCCCTTGTCAATACGCTGAGGGAGAAAGGCTCATCTCCTGCTTTATTTGGGATTTTATTTGATATCTACTATTTTAGCTCCTCTTTTGATGTTATATCTTTTGTTCATGTACCTCGGTTGAGGAATGTGTAGACTGATTCAGTGGCAAAATCAGACCTCTCATTGCTAAACTCATCCTCCATTGTTGGAGTGTAAACTCTATTTATGAATGAATGAATGTGTTTGATCCAAAAAAAAAAATCTTTAGCAAAAAAAAAAGTTGAATATATACATACCTTATTACCAAATTTTATGTAATTCTATTTTTTCTGGTAACAATGTAATTCTATTCATTTATGGATAAATTAAAGGGAAAATTGGGAAAATAGACATTTTTAACTTAGATTTGTTTCAATAAGACTTTTTGAACTTTTTTTAAGAAAATAAAATTTTATTTATTGTTAATACCATAATACCCTTATAATTAACCAATTATGAATTTAAGTATAAATTATAATTTCCGTAATTGATTTAATATTAATTAAAAAGGTAAAAAAGTAAAAAAAAACGTAAAAAAACACGGTTGAAGGGTATTGGGTTAGTCTAATACTTTTTTTGTCTTATCCGCCGTTGTTATTCTCTCCATCCATTGAGATTTAGGGTTCTTGGAGATAATCTTTGTTCTTCGTCGGTGTTTAGTCAATCATTTCTTCATCTCTAACCTCGTTTTGGTGATCGAGAAGGTTTTAAGGAGGTTTCGACATGGATTTCTCATCACACGGATGTTCAGGGAACGTTCCGGTTTAGAGATGGATATCAGGAGAAGTCTAAATCTCTTGAGGGGAGATTTTGGTACTCGGAGAATTGGGACAATCGATTGTTTCAAAGGGATATACACAACGAGATCCAAGCCACTAAGGGCATATCTTCAGGATGCTATCTGCAGGGGATTGAGTTATGGGAGTCTAAGTGTGATACAGTTAATAATGGTTCGTGTCAAGGTTGTCAAGGTTTGTCTCTTTACTTGTGCAAAGTGAGATATGATAGGATTTGATTTGGAATATGATCTAAGGAATTGTTTTTGGGGATCAAATGGTTTAAGGGATATATATATATATATATATATATTCTGCAAACCCTGGAATACATGGATTCTGTTTTTAAACCAACACTTCTTGATTAAGAATGAAGTTTTTGGAATACATGGACTTTGTTTTTGTTTACATGACCTTTATATGGGGGCAAAACAAAGGATCAAAAAGAGGGATATTAGTAGAACAGAAGGGGCATGGTGCTACTAACGAGATGACTACAAAGATCAAGCTAGATGGTCTTCTCCATCTATTCAAGACTTTGGGAATTTGTCAAAAAGTGAGGTCTATATCTGGACTTCTGATCATGGAAGGTGGATTGATTCAGAGCATATACTTATGGCACCCAACAGACGGTTTCCTCACTCACATGAGATTTCCTCATACCTCAACGAGTCTACTGTAATTGGAATGGATTGGGTCATGGTTATGGAGCACATACGGTTATGGAGAACATATAGTTTTTTTATTGTTTTGTCTTAATAAGCTCTATGAATAGTCTTCGGGTCAGTGTCTTTTATTATTGTTGGTGTGTCTGTTTGGTTTCTTTATATGAGCCTAAAATTCATTATAAGATATTGTAATAATCATATACTGGGTCACTAGACATTACGAGTCTTTTATGTTGGAATCAGAGGATAGTTATGAATTCAATAGAATGTTGTACCAAAGCCTTTAGCAACTTCGTAGTATCAATGCTGACATGCTCTTTGCAGATCATATTTTGGGAAAATTTTGGGTCAACTTAATGGCGAACAATATTGCTTCTTTAATCATATCTTATTTTGTTGTATGGGAACCAAAGGATGTAGTAGAAATATATGGTCCATTAAGAAGAGAGAGAGACAAATAACGAAGGAGAGAAAGATCGTGGGAGGAGAAAGATATAGTTTAGATATGAGAGATTTAGGGTACATTTAGTTTAGATTTAGGAAAGATATTTATCGAAATATGGAAGTTTCCATATTTTTTGTGATTTGCCTATAATATGTAATGTACGTATATCAGAGTGCCGAAGAGAGGGTGGAAAGTTTATTCTTCCTTACGCATTTGATAACGTAAAAGGCAGAAAAGGTTATGACACATATAAAAAAAAAAAAGTAGTTCATAGAGTCGAGGTTAGAAGTTGTAATAAAGCTATAAGTAGACTAAAGATATCTTGTTAGAATATTACCTGGCGAAATCTAACTAGGATATTGAAGAAAGTTTTGTTTGTATTCTCTACCCAGGATAAATCTTTGTGTAATACTTACTATCCTATTTCTAGACTAAGTAGATGGCTAGAATGAATATTATATCCGTGCTAGAACATAAAATAAAACATGATTCTACTATTTTTAAAAACAAAATTTAAATATATAAATAGTCATACTAATGTTTCCAATAACTTACATATTTTTTTATATTTTTAAAACTTAGTTTACTATTTTTTCCATTACATAAGGATAAAACCTATCCAAAATGACTAAAACTATCAAAAGTCCTATTTAGACAAACAAAAATTGAAAGTGTCTATTTTTTCCAATTCTCCTTAAATTATAAAAAATATAAAATTCATCTTTCATGAACGTGTAAAATATTATTTAGCAGATTAAAAATATTATCCAAAGGTTTGTTTCAAGTATTATACTTGCCAGAGATTACTGTCCCAAATGATACAAAATTTATACAAGCCAAAACACTTCCTTTGTATTTTTTTTTTTTTTTGTACAAGAAAGTATCAAAAACAGACTTTTAGAACACACCAGCTGATATACACTCACATATTCACACACAAAAGAGACCACCCAAATGACCAATCTCTTCTCACGTCTCTAAATAGATGGAGCACCATCCAGATGTCCAGAAAACTCGACCGAAATAATCTGATTTGGTTACCATAAACTGCTCCAGACCTATAGCTTCAGTTTCATGATTCAGAGATACTCTGAACTGGTGGTGGATCAGCCTGACTACTGCTTGGAAGTTCAGCTGTCCTCCGGCGTCTCCTCCATTTTGAAAACTCGACTATACCCGTTGCGCCGCTCATGGTGAGTCCGAAACCAACCACTGTGGCTAAGAGAATAGACAAAACCGGCTGCATGTGAACCTGCACAAGTAAAACCAAACATAAATTAGGAAGATACAACAAGAAGCAGACTATCTTGATAAAAAAAAGACTCACCAATGAGAAGAAAATGTGAGAGAAAAAAACTACAAGGCCAAACTGAATTGTGCCGTAAATCCATACATATTGCTTCTTCACTGCACATTAATGACCAAGATCAATTATACTGATAATAAGTGATTTTTATGTCAAACTATTCACTAACTCTTACCCATTGTAGTTGACGTCATCGAGGCAAGAAGACCAAAAACACAAGAGAACGGTAAAGATATTGCAATGGCGCCTGATTTCATTTTGGTTAGCTGTAAATGATATTAGGACAAGGAGATGTGGCTAAATCTTGGTACAGAGAGAAGCGTACTAATACAAAATTTTCACTAAATATTAATTACCAGAAGCTGCTGGAGGAAACAAAAGTACGCAAGCATGCTTACAATGACAAGAATTGGAACATCCTGCCATACCCTGGAAAAGAAGGACGATAGTTACTGGTCAAATAACATCCATAAACATCGAATGTGGTATTTGTTTGGATTTGACTTGCCTGAAGAGAGTAGCCTCGGTAGCTCCAAGATTAAAATGAGAATCCTGCATGCGGAGAAGGGTGACAGGGAGGTTCTGAACCTCTTGCTTGCACACGTCACATGTTCTGTTTCCTTTAATGGTGAACCATTTGATTGTACATTCTTTGTGTGCTAGAGCTAATTCACCTCTACACATACATTCCATTTTGAAGGCTTCTGAATCTTCTCCCAATTCTACCAAACAGATTCTGCACACGGCTTCTTCCTCAGGAACATCTTCTCCTCCATCAACATTCGTGTCTGAAACATTTCACTATTATAAGGCACCTGGTTGGTTACAGATAGAACAAAAATATCTCAAGCTTTCATGTCTGTTGGCTTTAAAAGCGGTCTACGCAGCAAATCGCTGAGAAATTATTTTTCAAAACATCTGATTTATTGAACAGCAGTTCGGTTTAAATCATTTTAAATCGGTTCAAATTGGTCTAAATTGGTTTAAATCGAATTAAATGGGTCAATACCGAATAAATCAAGTAAAAAAGTGAATTATGCCCAATATAGTTGTATCGCCATCACCATCAGTTTGTCTATAAACAAACTATGATATTTTTCTCCAATTTTGTTTCTTAGTGTAAGTTCACAAGTTTGTTTGATTTCTTTTGTAATATATCGAATTCTTTATATTTTATCCAAGCAGCTTTCTAGTTAATAACAAAAAAAAAAATTAAAATATGTAATATAAATATAAGATATATAATTCGTTAACGTCTCTAGAAGTCCCGAATAAGGCACTAGTCCTATATAAAACACTAGTTACCGCATAGTTATTTCTTGAACATTGGTTAGTTCGAAACATCAAATGAAAGAAAAGTACAAATGCTCTAACCGTTAAGTTTATTAATATTTCTGGTTGGCGTCATGTCGGGAGTAGGAATAACCCGGAAAACACCTGATTGCCTTAGACTTCCATCTTTGTTGAATGCTGGAACTGAGCGTGATCGGTGAATATGCAGTGGAGGCCCTTTTTTCTGTTGAGACAAAGCATTTAAACTAAATTCTGGTCAAACCAACAATAAAGTAAAGCAGAAGCTAGCCTGATCAGTTAAACTTGTCTTACAAGTAAAATGAAATACTCAAAACATATTCTAATGAGACCAAGACGACGTGCGAGACAAGAAAACGTCTATTTCCAAAGAGATAACAGCGCAAACCACAGTATAATTTCACATGGATCGACAATTATTGAAGTTACTCACCATGGAAGCAACCTGATCAACCACATATCTCCCATGTGTGGACCCAGGATTCGAGTGAGCTATAGGGGTTACAGGCAAGGACTCAGTTTTCTTCAACCTTGGAGTTAAAATATTACCGAGAGTCCATGTAGACCTGCCCCTGCCGTTTCCTGAAGAAGGAGGAGACGCACCAAAGGACAAATCCGCAGCTTTCTCGATATCCATGTTACTGTTATTGCTGTTCTTGTTTTTGAAGGTCAACTTTGGGATCAGATTCTTCAGGCTATTGTTAGGTCTGTTTCTTGAAGAGGACGAACAAGGACTGAGGGAAGCACCACGTTGGCCGATTCTAGGGCTTGGCATTGGAGAAAAGTTGACTCTTTTGGCAATAGGGCTTGATGTTAAGGATGCATTACGTCTCAAAAGATCATCTCCAGTATCTTGTGGTGTTCTTGATGAGACAATGCCTCGCCTCCATAGCTGCTCTTCCTCTGCAATCTCGGCATAATCTCCATCCTGCAACACCATTATCATATTAAAACACTAATCTTTTCACAAACAGACTCGATACTTCTATGTTATGAAGGATCGGATAACCCCTAAACCCTAAAAACAGGGAAGACTGATGATCAAATTCACCAAAACTAAAAAAGGAAGATAGAAATTTACAATAAAGATTCAATATAGATGGAATAAATTGGAAAACAGTAGGAAAAATCTACCCTTTGCGGTGGAGAATTATGATCATGAAGAGAGGGGCTCTTATGTTCTTCTTCACGAGGTCTAACTCTATCATCCATCAACCAAGCTGAGAAGGAAACTCAGGAGATAGAAAGAAAAAAGAGCAGGGAAGAATCTAGTAAAGATTCAAAATCAGAACCTTTTTTTTACTCAGGAACCCTTTTTCAGAGAGTTCTCTTTTTTCTGAGTTCCTGAAACTGAGAAAATGTGATCATTCATTTCAGATATATATATATATATATATATATATATATATATATATATATATATCATTGTCTTGTTTCTCAGTTTCAAAAGGTTATGCTTGGCCCGGCTCTTCTATATATCTCTTTTGTCCTCTTTCTTTTAATTAATTAATTTAATGCTCTCATCTTACTGGTAAGATAATCTATACTACTCTTTTGACTATGGTTAGCATTTCGATGTTTGGATATTGCTGGTATTGAATTATCTTACTTAAGTGTACTTCAATCACATATTACAATCTCAGCTATTTTGTTTTTATCATTTATCTGCACATAATAGACTAAAGAAGAGGTATATGTTAACTAAACTAGAGAGAGACAGCGGACAGAAGTTGCTGTGTAATCTTCTAGCAAGAGTCTGTGGTTACGTTTGGAAATTTTTTCTTGTTCTAGATTTGATGAGCTACTTTGTAATTGGTAGATCAATAACTTCGTCCATTTCATAGATATTTGTACGTAGCAAAATAACTTAACATGTAAACAAGTATGCAATGTACAATTGTCATTCAAATCTTTTTTACGGCAAACAAACATATTTCATTAATAAATATCAAAGATTACAACGTCAATATTCAGAACTTCCGAAAATAAATTATTACATAACTAGATATATGTCATTCAATTCTTATCTATCATTTCATGCAGTAATCCATCAAAATGAAAACATTCTTAAAATAAAATATTTTTACTAAGAATGTTTTTTAAATAGTACTAGAGTTTGACCCGTGCGTCCGCACGGGTATTATTTTTATTTTTAAAGATCAAATTAAGATTCATTATCTTTTTTAGGTTTGTTTACATTGTGTTAATATACTGTTCTTAGATATTTAAGCAAATAAATTGATATTGAATGTTTTAAAAACTGAACCGACCAATTGGATCAGTTAAATCATGACTTCTTTACTAAGCTGAATCCAAGTTGTTTCCAAAACAGATTTGTGTTGACCCAATAAATTTGACCAACGGCTCTGTTAGAACCGTTAGAATAGATGTCTGATTTTGTTGAAAATCTCAATTTATATTTGAAAGATTGTTCTTCTAGTGGTTGTACATCAAATATAGTTTCTAAATTTCAATGCATATTTGATTTAGTTGGGTTTATTATTAAAACCTAGTTAAACTTGATATATTAACGTTTGAAGAAAATTATTATTAAAATATTCCAATGAAATTGATATTAATGAAACAAAGCTTACTAAATTATTTAAATTAACGTTTTAGGAAAATTATTATTTGGATTTTCTATGAAACAATGCTTACTTAGTTTAATAGAAAATAACAAATTTATTGGGCATATAATTACATAGAAATAAAAAAAATACCCTACTTCCAAGTATCACATATATAATCTTCAGCCAAAAATCGCTGAGAATCTTACACAAACTAAACAATTGTAGAATTGTTTAATATCATATCAAATAATTTTGGATGAAAATTGCATAAAAGTTTTAAAAAAAAAAAATTGCATAATATATTAACGTAAATATATTATAGTAACACTATATTCATGTGGGTAGTTAATTAATAGTTAATATTCAATTTAGAAAATGCATTAATAGAATTTAAAAATTGTACATTAGATTTAGGAAATGAAATTAATAATCAATTTAGTAAATGCATTAATAAAATTACAAAGACAAAGAATAATTAAATGTAAGTTTATTAATTACTCTAGCGACATTCTATTGTAAATAAATGGTAAATCTTAGGACTATTTCTTATTTGTAATTTTTTTAACAGATTAGATGATGATTGTGTTAATTAATAGATACCTTTTTTAATATGGTGATTGCGTAGAAATAAGAAAAAGTGATTATTTTTTTGAATTGAAGAATATTGTGTTCTGATTTTCTACTGTTAATGTCCATGGAAGTAGGAATCATTATTTGAATAGTATTGAGTTTTGGAAGGAAAAAGAATATTTTAGTTGCTGCAAAAAAAAAGAATATTTTACTTTCAATTCTGAACACAAAAAAAATCTAATGATATCTACAATATACTAACTAACATAACCAAGAATTTTTTTAAAAATAAGAAATTATAACTTCGGTAAACACTAAAATTGATAAACAATACCTTGATTAGATCGAAAATGTCGAAATTATAATATTAGTAGAACCATAAAACCGATAAACCAAAGCTTGATTTAATCATTGTACACAATATTGTTCTGCACAATAGATTTCCAATTGTTTTGTCTATAATTGTTTTGCTATGAAGAAACATGGACTTATCTTAATTATGATCAATCGTTTGGCTACAGGTTTACATGAGTATTGGTTTACGACTGGTCATACCTTTACATCAGTATTTGTTTTTCATATAATATAAGGTAGGTGATGAGGTCATACGTTTACATGAGTATTTGTTTCATATTAATATAAGGTATGTGATGGTTCAACATAATTAATTAGATTCGGTACGGGACATAATGGTTTAGTAAGAAGAGCAGTGATTTATTTGGTTTAGCATGAGTATTGGTTTAGTAAAGATAGCAACGATTTATTTGGTTCAGAAAATTAATGTGATAACAAAAGTGTAAAACTACAGTGTTTTAATCAGTGGCTTAGTTGGTAATTATTGAAAAAAAATCAGGGTTAATTACAAAATGTACTTCTTTTTTAATAGATTAGATATGTACCATATTAACTTCTGGTTATGGTCTTATCATGGGACACCATTTCTATTTTTTCTGGTTTTAAAGTATCTTTTCCCGGACATGTTCGCTCCATATATGATCCGATCTATTATTACTTTATTATGAGTACATTTGTTTATTTACATTTAGTCAACTGTATCAATGGTCTCACGAGAGACAAGGGGGGGGGGGGGGGGGGTGAAAGGATACAATACAAACTTTGACTTGCTTGACAGCACAATCTATAGAATAAATACGAATATCCAGCCAAACAATTATAAAAATATAAGTTTTTAACTAAGTGAACACATCTATGGATATCTAATATTCTGTTGTCGAAAGAAAGAAAAACTCAAATTAGTCAACTTTCAGATGTCAGCCAGCCAGAAGATTTGATACAAGTCGCAATATTTATGGCAGTAGAAACCTTCTCGTCCTTGTGTCACAATTCTGAGGAACCAAACTTTGGTTTCACTCTATTAAGTAAACCATAAAACAAATAACAAAATCTCTTATTTTACCAATCTTCAGACGTTGACCAAAAAATAAAAATAAATAACAAATAAAAATAATAGTTAATTTTTTAAAAATTATGACTATGTATAAGTTTGTTTAGTTATAACATTCAAATTCTATGACCAGCCTAAGAGAGTTACAACTACCACTTG
This sequence comes from Brassica napus, assembly GCF_020379485.1. Lineage (NCBI taxonomy): Eukaryota > Viridiplantae > Streptophyta > Magnoliopsida > Brassicales > Brassicaceae > Brassica > Brassica napus. Next base: position 52,643,336 of record NC_063448.1, on the reverse strand, counting down.
TAACATACTAAAGTCAAGTGTGAGAGATAGTAGGTTGGAAAACCTTTTAACCCTCAAAGGGAAGTAGATCACAAGAGCATTCCTAAGCGTCAGTGACGTCTAACAAGACCGGTAGAGGTAGCTCCAAGTCCTGTAAATCTGTCCTACAAATCCAAAGATAAAACATGGTTGTTAAAGGAGGAATTATACATCGACACATCAATGAAATAAGAGTTGACTTTTTTTTTCCATGCATGTTGTCTTCATATATGTATTATACATTTTTTTCAACTATCAACGTGATATATTTGAAATAAACAACTTGAACGTCTAATAAGTTAACATTGGTATTGTTTGCTATTCATATGTCTCTAGAACTAAGTGTTTAGCTACCAACTTGGTTTTGGAGAGGTTAACACAAGCTATTTGCTTTCATTGATGTTTGAAATAAAATAAGAACATTAAGTGTTATTTCAAAAAGAAAGTTGGTTTACAAACTATAAAACTTTTTAGTGACTGTCAAAGAACAAATTGTAAGTATTTACACATTCCAATTGTGAAATCTATTTCATCCAAAAAAATTAACTGGGAAAGTTGCACATAAGTTGTGCATTATAACTCTTTTGGTCAAACAGTAAAATTACTTGAAAGTAGAAAATAACCTCGCGTCTTTTTTTCATTTCCAAGATAGTTTTCAATGAGTGTAATGAACTTGAATGTTATTCATATCTCTTTACTTTTTAATTTCCTTGAATATTTTCTACAAGTTGAAAGAAACATTGACAAGAAAGATGAGAGGTGATGTGGCAAATCAACAGTATAGGCCGCTCAGACAAATATTTTAACTGTAATTTATTTGCTTGTAGTCTAATAGTTGAAGAAATTTTACATTTGAGGTTCTTAATTTTTCATGAACACTTTTTTCTATTACTATTTGTTAGAGTTTCTTTTGCATCAAATGAGTTAGTTACAAACATAGATAAGAAAAAAGAACAACAAACAGTTAAATAAAGAAATCAAGATGGGTCTCATAATACATGCTCAGTTAGTTGGACTCCAATAATAGACACACAACAACAGTCACATAACACCTATTGAGATTATCTATGGAGATGTACTGAGCTGGTATATTTGTCTGCGCTGAAAATGATGTTCACTAAAATTTGTATCAACTATTCGCAAGTAACATTTGTTGGTTACAAGAAAATGTCACGATGGTTAATTAGTCCAGTGTAAGTATATGTCAATCATAAACTTTGTAATGTGTTTTCAATATCTTGCATCGATTTAGATCTAAGATTGTTGAATTTGTACTTTATGATAAGTTCCCGGAAATTGCAGAGCTGATGAGTTTTGGAAACGTTGATCCAAGTATCTGCCTTGGCTGTTTTGATGTTTTAAAGAGAAAGGGATATGAAGAACATGATATAAACTAGGTGAGTTCGTTAAACGTGCAGCTATTAACACACTTCCCTTATTCAGTACTTGAGCTGATGATCCATGTCACCACACTGATACATGCAGTAACTTGGATAGGCAAGTTCCTCTGATGAATCATGAAGATTAAACACCGAACATGTCCGAATTTCGTCAGTTGTAATCTGAACTTTCTTGAACTCGCTCACAGGTGGACAGAGCGACCTTGGATCTTAAGACTTAGAGATACCTCTGCCACTGTAGCTTCCAGCTGAGCAACTAGCTAAATAAGAAACTGCAACAAACGTTCTTGTAACTAATGATATTCAAGGATTGTGATTCTGAATCGAGACGAGGTCGAAATTTCTGTATTATATAATTAGCAATCACACGTATTATTGTCAACACATATAAAACATATGCATATATAAACATATATGATCGATGGAAGTTGTAACAATCGATCCATACTCGGCCGTGTTCTGACTACTCTTGTTCACCTGTTCCTCCTTGTTCAGTATTATTCCCGCTTCCGCTATTACCGTGAACTTTTATCTCCAAAAGCCTTTCTACAGGCTGCCTACAAATCGGGCACCTATTTGTCTGGAACCTCAACACCTTAGCGCATCCGCTGCACATACACTGTTACCACCACAAACGCAAAACACTTTTCACATCAGTACAGGGAATCGATCTCACAGCCATTCTAAAAAAAAAAAACGATGATCTTACCATGTGCCGACAGGGAAGAACAGTAGTGTCACGTGGCTCAGACAAACAAATAACACATTCCTTCCCCGGATCATTAGCATCATCAGCCGAATCATCATCCCCATCAACGCTATTCCCAATCCCATAAATCTCCTGCAGCTCATACCTCGTCTCGTTAACCCATAGTATCTGCTTCACCACTCTTATCTTAACCTCTCCTTTATCCTTCTCATACACCGCTTGAGTGATCTGCGCATTCTTCGACCCCAGACTCTCCGCTTCTTCACCATCACCACCCGAAGGAGGAGCCCCTGCCGCTTCTGCCTTCACAGCCAAGGGATAAACATCAGCTTCCGCAGCCTTGAACAGCTCAGCTTCTTCAAAGAGAGAGAAGTCTATCCCCGTACCAGAAGGCTGTTTGAACTTCTGACCAAGTCCTACCTCGAAATCCATCGTGATTGGTGGTAGAACGTCTTCCTTAGTCGCTGTGAGAACGCATTCTTCGGATTCTTTAGCGAAAAAAATAACTGTAATCCTGTTGTTTATCAAAAAAGGTTGAGTCTTTCTATAAGCTTTTAACTAACATTCAGACAAGAATATTTATTACAAAGGTCACAAGGAAGAGGATCCTGTTTTTTTTTTTTCAAATGAATCAACGAAATTAAAGAAGTGGAAATCTCATCTATCTACCTGCCGGAGACAGTTGCATCAAACGTGAAGGAGACGAGAAACCGACCCGGACAATCCGGGTCGGGTTCAAGCTTCAAAGACTCCTTTTTGAGATTAACGTCGTTACGAATCGTGACGGCTTTCTGATGCTCGACGCAAGGCTGAGGCTGAGGGACCATGGCTCCAGCGTAAGGGTATCTCCCGCCGGCGGTCCAAGGGTGAGGGTGGTGGTACGGATGGGGAGGAGGAGGAGGAGGAGGAGGGGGATAGTGGTGGTGGTGATCGTACGGAGACGGAAGCATGGTTCCCGGCGGAGGAGGGTAGTAGCCGGGGTACTGGTGGTAATGCTGATTAGGGTTTGGGTTTGGGTACGGTGTAGCCGCGGCGAAGACGATTCGATTGGGTGGAGGTTCTGTAGCCGGAGGTGGTGGTGGTGGTGGTGGTGGAGCGGCGGTTGGAAGCGTGTTGCTTCGACGCCTCCGGCGTCTATCGCCGCCGCTGCTGCTGATGTTTCCCATGAAAGATCAAATTTTTCGGGAGACCCAGATGATCAAATCTCGGGGAGTTTTGGTTTCGGTGAGTGGATCGGAGATCAGGGGATTATTGGAGTGAGATGAAAGGGATTGAAAAAGCAAAAGGAGAGAGCTTTTTGGTGAATTAAGAGAGAGAGATAAGAGAGAATAATATTTTTGGGGGAGAAAGTGGGTTATGGTGATGATGATGGGGTCGGTTTGGCCAAGAAACTCCACTCATCAAAACATTGTTCACCTTTCTATGGTGTTTTATGTTACCAAGAGATAGATTTTTTATTTTTTTTTGAGAGATAGTTTATTTTTGTTTTTTAATTAAATTTTGTTTCTAATTATAAACGTTTATTATAGGTTTAAGAGTAGGTGTTATACTGTTATCTTTTTGATCATTCTTTTGTTGCGTGACAAAATATAAATATAGATTCTTTGGTTGCATTACCATTACGTATGGATTATGATTAATCTGTTCATTTTTTTCATTTTTATAGAAAAGTTTTGGAGGAGTTTTTGTTCTTCAAATGTAAAATTTGGATCTCATAACTTTCTCGTTTATTGTTTTGATATAATCTTTAACATACTACCCTTATTGCATATTTATATCCAGCTACTCTTACGAGTGAATAAGTTATCATTGTCTTGATGCATGATTGAGTGCTCTGTGCTTTCTCCATCATATCTAGTAGACATTGTCAACTGTCACCTTCTATATTCATGTTGCCTAAGTTTTATAGCAATTAATTAGTTTTGTTCTCAACAAAGTATACTACAGATTAGTTTATTAGAAATTTATAATAATATTACTTTGTGCCAAGATAATGTTCTTAATTAGACCGAAAGATTAACTAATGTTTTGGAACTCATATCAAGTTTGTTCTCTAGTCTTTGAATAATTTGTATATTTTGATTTCGCCAAAAAAAACTATACAGGCTTTTAAGAAAAGTAAGAGCTCTTAAACTGTTTAAATTCTAAAACCATTAGCTAAAATTAGAATATGAATAGAAAGTTAAGATTACCCGTTAGCGAAAAGCATCACACAAAATACAAACAAAACATATATTAAAGAAAGACAGATAGCACGGACGAACAATTTTAACTATTTAAGGAATCCTTGATTATTACGTGAACTTGCATATCGATAAATGATAGCTTTAAATTATAAGTTTTGGAAATTATAATCCTGATCATTTACAGGTATTTATCAGTTTAAACAATTTCCACATCAAGGTAGTGCGATTCGAAATTAAAAAAAAAATTAAAGAAAGTGATATAGAATCGCATCAAGAGTGGGTATCGCATAATAACATGTTGTTTAAATATAATATCAAATAAAATATAGAGTGGGTATCGAGAGATGCATCAAGTTGTGCATGCAACATTTTCTAACAAGTTGTGAATGATAAATATATTTTATTAAACTATTCTAACTAAACCTATGATTTTGTTATAAATATATATAAAACAAATTGATAATGATATAGTGGTAAGATGATTAGTTCTCATGTAGTTCATTTTCAAACCTTCAAATCAAACTTTTATAAGGCAAATTCCAAACTCAAAAACAAAAGTGTAAAGAAGATTATAAGCATAGGTGGTCGCATAACTTCCACGGTTTTTAAAAAAAAAATTATATGTGAGGATTTTCTGAAAATGCATGCGTCTTTGAATATAACTCGAAGAATGACATCTTCTTGGAACACCAATGTAGTGTTACTAGTGTCAATATGCCAGATATATCTTAGGTCTAAATCAGAAAAAAAAACACATAAGAGTTCATGTGAACACTGATTTAAGAAGTTTTTTGAAAAAGGGTTTTCAAAACTGATTTAAGAAGTTGTGGCCTCATTAATAACAAGTTCTTCTTATGTTTACTCTTAGGAGATCCTTGTACACTATCCTGTAGTTCTTCTTATGTAAATGATCGTGATTCGTGAAGCGTACCGTGAGGCATGTACCCGTAAAAACAAGAATCCTCTCTCCCATCTCCGTCGAGTAACCGATGAGATTCAAAAAAAGTATTATTTCCTTTTTGCTATTTCCTTAAAACGTGTGTATATAGTCAAAACCTAACTAAATGAGTTATATACTTTTCCTTAAAACGTGTGTATATAGTCAAAACCTAACTAAATGAGTTATATACTTGCTTGAACTGTGAATATGAGAACACTTGTTTATCAAGCAAATGAAGATCAAAAGTAATCCAAGGCTTAACTCAAGTTAGTATGGTGAGTTGAAGATGGGTTAAGTTGCTTTTGGGACCACAAGGAGGAGCCTCTCCATTTTGTCCTCTCGTGCATTAGGTTTAAAGATGTCTCTACTATAAAAGGAGGCTGAGAACGTGAGAGAGAGATTGAGCCACACAAAGAGCTTAGAAGGGTGAGAGAAACATGTGAGCTTAAGCCTAGCTTTGAGTTTTCTCATTAGAACATAGTAAGATACATTATAGTGAGTTCATGAGTGATATGATGAGTGAATCACTTGTATCTTTGTAACTATGTTATACCTTCTAGTGGATTCTGAGCTGTAGTCTCGGGGAGATGTAGTGACCCTCGTTAACGGGCGCGAACTCCTTAAATTGTGTGTGTGCTCCCATCTTATCCTTCTCTCTATTCTCTTCTTCATACTCTCTACAACTATGTTTTTTACAGCATTCTATTTTTGGACTTCAAGCAACTTCTATCTTGGTTTGTTGTGGGTTTATGCTGAGACAAAGTGATGTCTCTAAGCCTCTGAATCCTAACATGAACGTTGTAAAAATATCAGAAAAAAATTGATCCCTCTGGTAACCAATGGAAAGAAGATCTGAGGCGATTTGTGAATTGCTGAAAATACTGTGGTGTTTGCCGTACAAGTTAGATCGGAAGGAAGTGAAGGGTTTGGAAGAGCTGCTGCAACACTCTCCCGTATATGATATCAGCAAACTCTGCAGGAAGTCTTTGAGGAACAAGAACATTGTCGTCTTCTGGAACTTCATGTCTCAAGGCTCAGAGAGTTTGGAGTTCTAGTCTGCCGAGATTTCCCTGGAGGCACGCAAGGGACACGAGGTTTGGGGGAAGATTGAGTGGTCCGGTTCTGTCTTCAAACTTGGTCATCTCTCCCACTCGTACCCAGGGACGGCTCTAGAAAATAATTTTATGTTGGGGCATAACATATAAATTTATGTTGTATAAAATATAATTTAATAAATTAAATTAAATTATAGTTTTTACAAGACGTTAGTCATTAATCTTTCTCAAAATAAATAAAATATAAAAGAAATAATTTTTGCAAGTTTTTTAAAAGAATGTTAAAAGGCAAATCTCTAAAATAGCACATTTCTAAGTTTATATCACAAAAATAGCACTCAAAAACTAAAATGACCAAAATAGCACCTTTCTAAGTTTATCATTTGAAAATTTTAATTTTTTTATTTTTCAAAATTTGAAATCTTATCCCCAAAACCTCATTTCTCAACTCTAAACCCTAAACCCTAAACCCTAAACCCAAAACTCTAAACCCTAAACCCTTAACTCTAAACTCTAAACCCTAAACCCTAAACCCTAAAATCTAAACCCTAAATCCTAAACTCTAAACCCTAAACCCTAAATCCTAAACTCCATCCTTTAACTCTAAACCCTAAGTTTGTGACTTTTGATAAAACATTAAGTGCTATTTTTGTGACTTTTGACCTTGAGTGCTAGTTTGGGAACATAAACTTGATTTAGTGTTATTTTTGTCTTTTTTTCAATGTTAAATCTATTCAGACAAGAAAACATTTTTACAATGAGTGAAACTTTGGAAATATAGCAATTTTAAATATTCATTGTCAATAATATCATAAAATTATATATGCACGTAGTAATTTCATTATAAAATTTTATTTCTTTTTTTTATATCAAACATTTACAGACACATACTGACTCTGTAAATCAGACCGGTAACTCTGCATCCATGTGAACAACAAACGACAGTTGTTTTCTAACACTGTGTGCTATGCTAGCCCCCCTAGATTCTCCCTCCGAGGTACATGGACGATTTCTGAGTTTATGAAGCTTCTTTTCAAAAGCTTAATGTCTTCTAGGTAACTGTCTGGCCATTCTTCTGGTTCCGAAACCATCTTTACCAATTGAGAACAATCCGTCGCAAATGTGACATGAAATTGCCTTAAATTCCTCATGCATTCCATTACCCAGATTAGTGCTTCCACTTCCGAATGGAGAGGTGAAAGACTTGCCCTTACATTTCTTGCCCTTACATTCCTTGCCCTTACATTCCTTGCCCCTAACAATCCATCAAAATCCTCTAAAATGTTGTACCAGCCTTGTCCTGAAAATTGTTCCTTATCTTTCCAGGAACCATCTATGAAACATCATCTTCTTGGGATTACTGGTACGGTCATGTCCTGCACTTGATGTACAATCATGTGACTACTTATTACTTGTGCCTCAGCCCAAAGTGTTGATTCTAGTTCCACTAATTTAAGTGTTTCTCTTGAGTCAATATCCAAATTACTAGAAACTTTGTTGTTCCGACTTTTCCAAATATACCATAACATCCATGCAAATTGGTGACCATCCATTTTTGGGCTAACTCACCAAAAAAGATGGTCCATATTTGCGAGAAGAGAACTGAGAGGGAAAATATGAGGATTCGATGGTATCTTTGAAAGTGTCCACACTTGACGTGCTGGAGGACATTCAAAGAACACATGATTATTGATTCCTCTGGAGCTCCACATCTTGCACAACATATATCCTCTTGTATCCCTCTTGCTTTTAGATTTTTCATTACATCTATACACCCTAAGAGGAGTTGCCATAAGAAATGTTTTATCTTCGGAGGGCACCGCACTTTCCAGCAAAATGCTTTCAGTATATCCACTATGGGTCCATAAAATTCTGGTGATTTTTCCTTATCAGGGTAGATCCGTTCTACTTGGTACCCTGATTTTACCGTGTATTTCCCATTGTTAGTGAAATGTCATCCATCCCTATCCTCCAGCTGATTTCTACTCAGTGGAATACTTTCAATTATCTTAACATCTTGGGGGTCCACTAAAACCTGAATTGCCTGAAAATTCCATATTCGGGATTCTGAATTAAGGAGAGAATCCACTATGGTATCCGGGTAAATGTTATGTAGGTTTTTGTTTGCTGGTCTCAGGCGAGTGGTTGAGATCCATGAGTCATTCCACGCCGAAATAGATGAACATGTTCCCACCCATTTAATTAGTCCTTTGCTAACCAGAGATCTAGCAGATTTGATACTCCTCCAGCCATATGACGGAGAATATGAGCGGATCGGTTCAAGGGATGAAGCATTCATGTAGTGCCGTCCTTTGAAAATTCGAGAAAAAAATATTTGGCTTTTCTATCAGACGCCACAATTGCTTTCCAAGCATTGCCGTATTAAAATCAGTAAGGTCTTTGAAGCCTAGTCCACCATTATCTTTATGTACGCATAATTTATTCCATAATTTTCAATGCATGCCTTTTGTGCTTCCTCCTGGACTTCACTAAAACTGGGTTACGACACTCGTCAATTATTCCTTTTAGTTTTTATTTTTGTCTTAAGTATTGAAAAATAAACTTAATAAAAATAATTGTTAAAGTTAAATTTTAATAAATTATGAGCAATTATTTTGAAAAAGTTATATTAAAATAGTGATTGAAATATAATAAATTGGCTATCATTTGTAATCACATTCTACATTTGTATTAATATATTTTAAACTCTCGTTCATAGTGCATGCGCATATTTCTAATTTTTTATCAATTAATATTTTAAAACTTCATTTAATTTTTAAATCAGTGGACTAACCATTATAAAATCGCTATTTGTTTAGAGAAACATAGACAACAAAAGTTTCAAACCTCTTTGACCATCATCATATGTTAGTTTAGGATGCAACTATGCATTAAAAAAAATATTGTTATATTTTTAAAATTTTTTTCAAAATCTATGTATAAACCCATACGAAATATTGAATTTTACGTTAAACGATATACTGAAGCCTAAAATTTTTAGTGTTGTTTTAAAATTTCTAATCACATTCTATATTTGTATTAATGTATGTTAAACTCTCTTTCATGGTATATGAGAATCGTTATAATTTTTTTATCAATTAGTTTAGTCAAACTTCATAATACTCCCTAAATCGGTGGAATAGCCACTATAAAATCGCTATTTTCTTGAAAAACGGAGAAAACAAAAGCTCCAAACCTCTTTGAACATCATCATATGTTAGTGCATGATGCAACTATGCATTAAAACAATATTGTCATATTTTTGAAATTTTCTCAAAATCTATGTGTACCCCTACAAAAATATTGAGTTTTTGGTAAATGCTTTATATATTGAAGCCTATAATCTTAAGTGTTGTTTTAAAATTTCTAACCACATTCTACAATTGTATTAATGTATTTTAAACTCTATTTCATGGTGCATGGACATCGTTTTATTTTTTTTATCAATTAATTTAGTAAAACTTCATATAATGTCTAAATCAGTGGAACAACCATTATAAAATCGCTATTTTCTAGAGAAACAGAGATAACAAAGGTTCCAAACCTCTTTGGCCATCATTATATGTTAGTTTAGGATGCAACTGTATATTAAAACAATATTGTTATATTTTTGATTTTTTCAAAATCTATGTATAAACCCATACGAAATATTGAGTTTTACGTTAAACTCTATATATATTGAAGCCTAAATTTTTTATTGTTGTTTTAAAATTTCTAACCACATTCTAAATTTGTATTAATGTATGTTAAACTCTCTTCCATGGTATATGGGAATTGTTATAATTTGTTTATCAATTAATTTAGTAAAACTTAATAATACTCCATAACTCAGTGGAATAACCACTATAATATCGCTATTTTCTTGGAAAACAGAGACAACAAAGGCTCCAAGCCTCTTTGAACATCATCATTTATTAGTGTAGGATGCAAATATGCATTAAACAATATTGTCATATTTTTGAAATTTTCTCAAAATCTATGTGTTAACCCTTACGAATATATTTAGTTTTTGATAAATATTTTATATACTGAAACCTATAATCTTAAGTGTTGTTTGAAAATATCTAACCACTTTATACATCTGTATTAATATATTTTAAACTCACTTTCATTGTGTATGGGCATCTTTCTAATTTTATCAATTAATTTAGTAAAACTTCATATAATCTCTAAATCAGTGGAATAACCATTATAAAATCGCTAATTTCTAGAGAAACATAGACAACAAAGGTTTCAAACCTCTTTGACCATTATTATATGTTAGTTTAGGATGAAACTATGCATTAAAACAATATTGTTATATTTTTGATTTTTTTCAAAATCTATATATAAACCTATACAAAATATTGAGTTTTACGTTAAACGCTCTATATACTGAAGCCAAAACTTTTTAGTGTGTTTTAAAATTTCTAACCACATTCTACATTTGTATTATTGTATGTTAAAGTCTGTTTCATGGAATATGAGAATCATTATAATTTTTTTATCAATTAATTTAATAAAACTTCGTAATACTCCCTAAATCTGTGGAATAACCACTATAGAATCGCTATTTTCTTGAAAAAAGAAGACAACAAAGGCTCCAAACCTCTTTGAGCATCATCATATGCTAGTGCAGGATGCAACTACAAATTAATTCAATATTGTCATATTTTTGAAATTATCTCAAAATCTTTGTGTTAACCCTTACGAAAATGTTGTGTTTTTGGTAATTGTTTTATATACTGAAGCCTATAATCTTAAGTGTTGTTTTAAAATTTCTAACTATATTTTACATTTGTATTAATGTATTTTAAACTCTCTTTCATGCTCCATGGATATCAATCTAATTTTTTATCAATTAATTTAGTAAAACTTCATAAAATCTCCAAATCAGTGGAATAACCATTATAAAATCGCTATTTTCTAGAGAAACATAGACAACAAAGGTTCCAAACCTTTTTGGCCATCATCATATGTTAGTTTATGATGCAACTGTGCAATAAAACAATATTGTTATATTTTTGATTTTTTTCAAAATCTATGTATAAAAATATTGAGTTTTAAATTAAACGCTCTAAATACTGAAGCCTAAACTTTTTAATGTGTTTTAAAATTTTCTAACCACATTCTACATTTTTATTATTGTATGTAAAACTCGTATATGAGAATCGTTATAATTTGTTTATCAATTAATTTAATAAAACTTCATAATACGCCCTAAATTCGTGGAACAACCACTATAGAATCACTACTTTTTTGAAATACAGAGACAACCAAGGCTCCAAACCTCTTTGAACATCATCATATGTTAGTGTAGGATGCAACTATGCATTTAAACGATATTGTCATATTTTTGAAATTTTCTTAAAATCTATGTGTTAACCCTTACGAAAATATTGAGTTTTTGGTAAATGTTTTATATACTGAAGCCTATAATCTTAAGTCTTGTTTTAAAATTTCTAATTACTTTCTGCATTTGTATTATGTATTTTAAACTCTCCTTCATGGTGCATAGGTATCTTTCTATTTTTTTATCAATTAATTTTGTAAAACTTCATATAATCTCTAAATTAGTAGAATAACCATTATAAAATCCCTATTTTTAGAGAAACATAGACAACAATGGTTCCAAACCCCTTTGACCGTCATCAAATGTTAGTTTAGGATGCAAATTTGCATTAAAACAATATTGTTATATTTTTGAATTTTTCAAATCTATGTATAAACCCATACGAAATATTGAATTTTACGTTAAACTGTCAATATACTGAAGTTTAAACTTTTAAGTGTTGTTTTAAAATTTCTATCCACATTCTACATTTCTATTAATGTATGTTAAACTCTCTTTCAAGGTATATGAGAATCGTTTTAATTTATTTTATCAATTAATTTAATAAAACTTCATAATACTACCTAATTTACAGTATAACCACTATAAAATTGTTATTTTCTTGAAAAACGGAGACAACAAAGGCTCCAAACCTTTTTGAACATCATCATATGTTAGTGCAGGATGCAACTACGCATTAAAACAATATTGTCATATTTTTGAAATTTTCTCAAAATATTTGTGTTAACAATCCCTACGAAAATATTGAGTTTTTGGTAAATATTTTATATACTGAAGCCTATAATCTTAAGTGTTTTTTTTAAAAAAAAATTCTAATCATATTATACATTTGTATTAATTTATTTTAAACTCTCTTTCATGATGCATGGACATCTTTCTATTTTCTATTTTTTTAACAATTAATTTAGTAAAACTTCATATAATCTCTAAATCAGTGGAATAACCATTATAAAATCGCTATTTTCTAGAGAAACATAGACAACAAAGATTCCAAACCTCTTTGACCATCATCAAATTAGTTTAGGATGCAACTATGCATTGAAACAATATTGTTATAATTTTGATTTTTTTTTTTCAAAATCTATGTATAAACCCATTCGAAATATTGAATTTTACGGTAAACGCTCAATATACTGAACTCTAAAATTTTAAGTGCTGTTTTAAAATTTATAACCACATTCCAAATTTGTATTAATGTATGTTAAACTCTATTTAAAGATATATGGGAATCGTTATAATTTTGTTTATCAATTAATTTAATAAAACTTCATAATACTCCCTAAATTTGTGGAATAACCACTATAAAGTCGCTTTTTAAAAAAAAACGGAGACAACAAAGGCTCCAAACCTTTTTGAACATCATCATATCTTAGTGCAGGATGCAACTATGCATTAAAACAATATTGTCATATTTTTGAAATTTTCTCAAAATCTATGTGTTAATCCCTACGAAAATATTGAGTTTTTGGTAAATGCTTTATATAGTGAAGTCTATAATCTTAAGTGTTGTTTTAAAATTTCTAACCACATTCTACATTTGTATTAATGAATTTTAAACTCTCTTTCATGGTGCATTGACATCTTTCTAAATTTTTATCAATTAATTTAGTAAAACTTCGTATAATCTCTAAATCAGTGGAATAACCATTATAAAATCGATATTTTCAAGAGAAACATAGACAACAAAGGTTCCAAACCTCTATGACGATTATCATCTGTTAGTTTAGGATGCAACTCTGCATTAAAACATTATTGTTATATTTTTAAATTTTCTTCAAAATCTATGTATAAACCGATACGAAATATTGAGTTTTACTTTAAACGCTCTATATACTGAAGCCTAAACTTGTTAGTGTTGTTTTAAAATTTCTAACCACATTTTACATTTGTATTTATGTATGTTAAACTCTCTTTCACGGTATTTGGGAATCGTAATAATTTTTTTATCAAATAATGTAATAAAACTTCATAATATTCCCTAAATATGTGGAATAACCACTATAAAATCGCTATTTTCTTGAAAAACGGAGACAACAAAGGCTCGAAACCTTTTTGAACATCATCATATATTAGTGCAAGATGCAACTACGCACTAAAAAAATATTGTCATATTTTTGAAATTTTCTCAAAATCTATGTGTTAACCCCTACGAAAATATTGAGTTTTTGGTAAATGCTTTATATACTGAAGCCTATAATCTTAAGTGTTGTTTTAAAATTTCTAAACACATTCTACATTTGTATTAATGTATTTTAAACTCTCTTTCATGGTGCATGGGCATTATTCTAATTTTTTATCAATTAATTTAGTAAAACTTCATATAATCTCTAAATCAGTGGAATAACCTTTATAAAATCGATATTTTCAAGAGAAACATAGACAACAAAGGTTCCAAACATCTTTGACCATTATCATATGTTAGTTTAGGATGCAAATCTGCATTAAAACATTATTTTTATATTTTTGAATTTTTTCAAAATCTATGTATAAACCCATACGAAATATTGAGTTTTACTTTCAATGCTCTATATACTGAAGCCTAAACTTATTAGTGTTGTTTTAAAATTTCTAACCACATTTTACATTTGTATTTATGTATTTTAAACTCTCTTTCATGGTATATGAGAATCGTCATAATTTTTTTATCAATTAATGTAATAAAACTTCATAATATTCCCTAAATATGTGGAATAGCCATTATAAAATCGCTATTTTCCTGAAAAACGGAGATAACAAAGGTGCGAAACCTCTTTGAACATCATCATATATTAGTGCATGATGCAACTACGCATTAAAAAAATATTGTCATATTTTTGAAATTTTCTCAAAATCTTTGTGTTAACCCCTACGAAAATATTGAGTTTTTGGTAAATGCTTTATATACTGAAGCCTATAATATTAAGTGTTGTTTTAAAATTTCTAACCATATTCTACATTTGTATTAAATTATTTTAAACTCTCGGTGCATGAGCATCATTCTAATATTTTATCAATTAATTTACTAAAACATCATATAATCTTTAAATCATTGGAATAACCTTTATAAAATCGATATTTTCAAGAGAAACATATACAACAAAGGTTCCAAACCTCTTTGACCATTATCATATATTAGTTTAGGATGCAATTCTGCATTAAAACATTATTGTTATATTTTTGAATTTTTTCAAAATCTATGTATCCATACGAAATATTGAGTTTTACTTTAAACGCTCTATATACTGAAGCCTAAACTTGTTAGTGTTGTTTTAAAATTTCTAACCACATTTTACATTTGTATTTATGTATGTTAAACTCTCTTTGATGGTATATGAGAATCGTTATAATTTTTTTTTATCAATTAATGTAATAGAACTTCATAATATTCCCTAAATATGTGGAATAACCACTTTAAAATCGCTATTTTTTTAAAAAACGGAGACAACAAAGGCTCGAAACCTCTTTGAACATCATCATATATTAGTGCAGGATGCAACTACGCATTAAAAAAATATTGTCATATTTTTGAAATTTTCTCAAAATCTTTGTGTTAACCCCTACGAAAATATTGAGTTTTTGGTAAATGTTTAATATACTGAAGCCTATAATCTTAAGTGTTATTTTAAAATTTCTAACCACATTCTACATTTGTATTGATGTATTTTAAACTCTTTTTCATGGTGCATGGGCATCATTCTAATATTTTATCAATTAATTTAGTAAAACTTCATATAATCTCTAAATTAGTGGAATAATAAAATCGCTATTTTCTAGATAAACATAGACAATAAAGGTTCTAAACCTCTTTGGCCATTATCATATGTTAGTTTAGGATGTAACTATGTATTAAAATAGTATTGTTATATTTTTGAATTTTTTCAAAATCTATGTATAAACTAGGGGTGGGCGTTCAGGAACCCGTTCGGGTTTGGATCGGGTATTTTGGATTTTCGGGTATTTCGGTATAGAGGTGGAGAATCCGTTCGGATATTTCTGTACTTCGGGTCGGGTTCGGGTATTTTTAGTTCGGATTCAGTTATTTCGGATCGGATTCGGATATTTAGATTTTGAAAAAAATATTAAAATTTTCATTTCTCAAATTTCTTGTATTTAAATTTATAACTTTCACTTAACTAATTT
This sequence comes from Brassica napus, assembly GCF_020379485.1. Lineage (NCBI taxonomy): Eukaryota > Viridiplantae > Streptophyta > Magnoliopsida > Brassicales > Brassicaceae > Brassica > Brassica napus. Next base: position 52,627,577 of record NC_063448.1, on the reverse strand, counting down.
TTTATTTTTAATAGATTGAATGATTAATAGATTTGGACATAACATTTTCAAACAAAAACGACATTAATTTGGTTATTGTTTTTAAATTTTGGATGTAATTTTTTTGTTAATTCTTGAAATAAAAAGTTTGACATGCATTTCAAGTGAATAGCAAATTATTTTCTCCGTAATTGTATGTATATCATATGAACTTAAAGTATGTGTAGTATCAATATAAATATTTTATATAAAATGAGAGATGTAAACTAGAAATATAAGGTTCGGTTATCTTCGGGTATCCATTCGGGTTTGGATATTACCCGTTCGGGTTCGGATATCTAATCTCTCTTAATTCAATATCCGTTCGGATATTTTGCTACTTCGGTTCGAATTTCGGTTCGGATATTTCGGATCGGGTTCGGATGCGGCTTCAGATATCGGGTAAAGTGCCCACCCCTAGTATAAACCCATACGAAATATTGAATTTTACGTTAAACGCTCTATATACTGAAGCCTAAACTTTTTAGTGTTGTTTTAAAATTTCTAACCACATTCTACATTTTTATTAATGTATGTTAAACTCTCTTTCATGGTATATGAAAATCGTTATAATTTTTTTTATCAATTAATGTAATAAAACTTTATAATACTCCTTAAATCTGTGGAATAACCACTATAAAATCGTTATTTTCTTGAAAAACAGAGACAACAAAGGCTCGAAACCTCTTTAAACATCATCATATGTTAGTGCAGGATGCAACTTCGCATTAAAACAATATTATCGTATTTTTGACATTTTTTCTCAAAATCTATCTGTTAACCCCTACGAAAATATTGAGTTTTTGGTCAGTACTTTATATATTGAAGCCTATAATTTTAAGTGTTGTTTTAAAATTTCTAACCACATTCTAAATTTGTATTAATGTATTTTAAACTCTCTTTCATGGTGCATGAGCATCTTTCTAATTTTTTATCAATTAATTTAGTAAAACTTCATATAATCTCTAAATCAGTGGAAGAACCATTATAAAATCGCTATTTTCTAGAGAAACATAGACAACAAAGGTTCCAAACCTCTTTGATCATCATCATATGTTAGTTTAGGATGAAACTATGCATTAAAACAAGAGAACAATATTGTTATATTTTTGATTTTTTTTTTCAAAATCTATGTATAAACCCATACAAAATATTAAATTTTACGTTAAACGCTCTATGTACTGAAGGCTAAACTTTTTAGTGTTGTTTTAAAATTTCTAACCATATTTTACATTTATATTAATATATATTAAACTCTCTTTTGTTTTATAAATTATTGTTTAAGGTTTATTGTTTAAGGGATAAGGCCGTGTTTATAAATTTTTATAAATGATTTAAGAAAATTAATTTAGTCATTTTTCATCACAAATTCAAAGTATTTATGAAAATAGTCATATTTTAAAGGTGGATTTAAAAAGTAACATCAAGTTTGTGGTAAAATTAAAATATATCATATTTAAAAAGAAAATGAAACAGTTATAAATAGAATAGTTTTAGGCCATGTTCAAAAGCGCTGGCAAAGCGGCCGAGTACACGGCGTTGGAGCGCTCGGCGGTGACCAAACGTAGCGATTTAGTCAAACTCGGGAAAAAAATTGGGTTCATCAAGATAATTCGAGTTTTAGTGTGTTTAAATGTTTAAAATTAGATGTTAAGTATCAGATCTTCAACTTTGATTCATAAATGACAAGAAAACAACAATAAAAAAGAAAGATTACGCTGAAATTTGGTTTGCGGCGCTGTAAAAACATTACAGAGGAAGTGAAACCCTAAAAAGAAGAAGACAAAATATTTACAGTTTTACCATTAATGAAAAAAATAAAATAAAATACAAAAGAGCTCACGTGGATTCAAAGTCATGATATCTCCATTATTATTGACTTCAGAAACCACCAGACCACGTCAATTCTTCAGTTTATCGCTTGTAGACGCATATATAATATATATAGTTATTTGAAAATTAAGAAAAATACTTAAAACTAATCTCCGATTAATCCCCGAATTTATGTCAACTTGCTAGGCCCACACCGACCGCCCCCTGACTCACTTCTAGCGTAATTTCAAATATGGGTTTTAGGTAGTAAAATCAAAAGAAAATATATAGATAAATTGAAAGAAGAGAACTGAAACACATGGTTTTTGAACTTGGGATGGGTGGGACAGACATTTACCTTTACAACCTAATTAGCTACAGAATTTTCTTTGGACATTCTGGCACACATAAGAAATATATAGAAGATAGAATGTGGCACGTGCCACACCCATTCCTATATGCTGATTCTATCAGTGCCTGAAATTTCTCAGTCCTTGTTTTAAACTATCTATTCATTTAATATCTTCTTCATTTTTATTTTAATTGCAAGTCTAATGTTTTTATATAATTTGCAATCCATTCAGAAAGCTTTAGAACAACAACAAGCTGTGATTCTGTAAAGTGAGAAAAGCTGAGATTCCAAAAATCCACAACATCTGATGTACAGTGTATTTAAAATAATTATTTCCACAACACTATTCTCTAGTTTTTTTTTTCAAACACTATTCTCTAGTTGAATAATTATTTTCACAAATTGTGTATAAATATTTGATTATACAATTAAAATTCAGAAATAAAAGTATAGATAACACACACCAAAAAACAAAACAAAAACTACAGGAGCAGTCCATCTCTGGCCAACTGATCCAACAAGTTCACAAGTTCCGACGTGTTTGGTCGTTGACTCGGATCCTCCCGTACACACAACTCCGCCACGTCAGCGAGTTTCAACAACGGCTCCACATTTCTCGGCGAAGCAATATACTTATCCAAAACCACCGCCGCTTTGCCTTCCCTGATCACGGGAACTGCCCATTCAACTATCTCCGGAGGGTCACAATCCCTATCGTAACGCTTCCTCCCGGTCAAAATCTCCAACAACACAACCCCAAAGTCATAAACATCTCCTTTGACGTCCAAACTCCTCTCGTTAGACGACGTCAGAAGCCCAAAATCCGCAACTCTCGCGGCCCACTCGGAGTCCAAAAGCACGTTCGAAGACTTCACATCTCCATGCACAATCCTCGGCTCAGCTTCAACGTGAAGATATTCGAGACCCTTCGCCGTTTGCAACGCGATGCGAACCCTTAACCCCCAACTCAACGGCGAAAACCCGCCGTGGAGATGGTCGTGAAGCGTACCGTGAGGCATGTACTCGTAGACAAGAAGCCTCTCTCCCATCTCGGTGGAGTAGCCGATGAGATTCACGATGTTGCTATGCCTAATGTTGCATAGAATCTCTAGCTCGGCTTCGAACTCTCTAGCGTTAGTGTGGATTATCGTCGATGCGTTAGCTCTTTTAACCGCGACTTGTCTCCCGTCGGATAACACGGCTTTGTAGACGAACCCGTAGCTTCCTCTGCCTAGCTCGTTGAACTCTTTGAACCCGTTGGTCGCGTCTTTAAGCTCGGAGAGCCTAAACACTTGCGCGAAAGGGGTTACCGATGGAGCAGGGGCGATCATTTCGAGTGGCTCGGTTTCTAGATCGGTCTTTCCTATGCAAGATTTGAAACCGTCTTCTTTGTTAGGACTAGTGACAAACCGTGGCACGACGCAACAACAGATGATGATGATCAACAGAGCCGAGGCGGAGGAGCCGACGATGAGAGCTAGCTGATTCCAATGTTTGTCTGAAGAAGAATCGTGGTTGTGAAGCTTACAAATGTCGGAACAAGAACTGTTCTGACAAAGCGAGCACGAGGTACATACCCGATCAGAGTTCTCGGTGCACGAACTCGACAAGAAGAATCCGTTAGAGCAATCCGATCCGCAAGGAGAACAGAGCGACAACTCTTTCCTCACGCATAAACTCGTTAGGTCAGGCTCGCCGAGGATGCTTGCGTTGAAAGCAAACTCTTTATCCCCACAAGGACCAGCTCTACATACCCCTGGACTGCAAAGCTCTAAAGGAGGATCGTACGCTAGCGTCGACGACCCGTTAACCATCCAGCAGTCGAGAACGAGATCCTCTTCTCTTATACCGCAGACGATGGAATCAGACGAAGCTATTGCCTTAAAGCCGGAAGCTTTAGGTATCAGCGAGAAGTTAGCGTTGCCCCAACACTCAACCTCGTGAGTATCTTCGCGGATCCCGCAGTAATGGTTAGGACCAGATGCTAACGCAACGAAGCGAGACTCATCACCTGGTGAATTAACAAAAGAGTCCTCGTCTCCCCAACATTTAATCTCACGAGTTGAGTTTAGAATCGCACATACTGAACTTTTCCCAGCGGATAACACCTCGAAGCTGTCTGAAGTTGTTGTGTTAAGCCCTAAAGTAGAAGACTTTGGGCCGAAACAGAGGACCCCACCTTCTCTGACAACACCACAGCTAAACCCATCACCAGACACAATCTTGTTGAAGACGAGGTTACTAACGTTCTGATCGTACAAGTTAGAACTCTCTTTAGCGACAAAACTGTTATTCGCAGCTTTCGTTATCTCCCAACAGTCTACGGTTCCAGAGTCGTGGTCGGAATAGTAAGCTCCTCTGACTGCACAGACGTGTCTGTTTCCAGCAGCGATCTGAGAGTAAGCATTTGTCCTGTAAGAGAGAGGGACAAGATCCGTACCCGAGGAGGAAGAAGATCCAAGTGAACTGAAACAAAAGGGTTGAGATGTGTTGGACAGAACACCGCAGAGGAAACCGTCTCCGCCTGAGAGAACGGCCATGGAAGGAATGTTGTAGGTTTGTGAAGTTGAAGAAGAAGAGGAAGATGGAGAAGAAGGAGATGAGTAGTTTTTGCCCCAGCAGATAACTTCTTGGCGTCCGCTAGCGTCGATGGCGCAGAAGAAAGCAGAGTTGCCGCCTAAGGAGGCCGCGATGGGGCCGGGGGATCCGAATCCGGATCCGGGTTTGGATAAGAATAGGAGGAGTGAGAGAACGAGGAGGAAGAGATGGGTTTCCATTGGAGGAGAAGTTCATGAACTGAAGGAGAAGAGTGGCCATAAGCTGACATTTTTGACAGTGGTGAGGAACAGAGAACGTGGGTGGCGTCCTTATGGATGAGCAAATAACAAATAAATAAAAGTAATGTATATTTTTATTGGATTCGTTTGGATCTCTAGAATATTTGTATGGTAAGCTTACGTTGACGACCGACTTGTAATATAAACTGTAACTTAACCATTTACACATTCATGCATGTAAAATTTTCACAAAAGAAGATAGACAAGTTCATAATAGTGTGGGACAAAAGAAAAATCAAATAAAGAGAAAATCTAATGAATTGCGTCTTGAAGGGGACAGCAAGATCTAATCCATGTCAACTTTTTTGAAGCTTTTAAACATTTTTTTGTTTTTTTTGTAAGCTCACCGTCATTGTCTGATTCACTACATACAATGGGAAATATAGTAGGTTACGAAAGTAGACATATAAAAAAAAAAACATATAAATAAAACTGAGTTGAATAATATTTTCCACTGAAATGTTAAATTATTGAGTAGGTGATGTGTTCGGCGTCTTTAGTGCATATAACGCCAAAATGATCTGCCTTGGAGTGATAAACGCAATAACCACCTTATTGTCTTCTAGTCGACTCTATTTGACCTTATTTTAAAGCGTTCGTTGTTTTACAAATTGTCGTTACCAGAAAAGTTCAATAAAAGATATGAATCAAGATTTATAAAATTCTTGTTCTGCAATATCCAGTCTTCAAAAAAGCTCCAGCATTGAACACACAGCTATGTAACAAATACCCCAAACTTCAGGTTAAGTATGCAGAAATGCTGTAAGCAAAGTGTTCGAATTATTAAAAGACTTTCACACGTAATGAGACAAATCCCATAACAGTATTATGCATATGAGGAAACTCTCATGTAAGCAGACTTCTTGCCAGATGTTCCCGAGCTGTTGCCAGTGCTTGAGTTAGTGTCTGCAATCCCAAAATGTAAAAAAAAAAAAAAACACATTAGAAATGCCCCGTTCTAAGGTTCAGCCAAACCACAAAAAAAAACTGATCCTAAATCAAAGACTATAAAGGAAGCTGTAATAGTCAGCACCTGTTCAGAGAGTGAACCACTAGCTTCTGTGCTCTGCATTGCTACTTTTCCCGCAATGACGTTTGGGTCTGTTTCAAGAACCACCCTGAACACATATATTCCACAACCCATAATAACACAATAGCTTTAAATGCTTAGATATATAGGACAAAAGTCAAAAAAAACATCAGCAAATCTTTAAGAAGCTTAAGACTCGCATATAAAAGTAGTGTAAGGATAAGATATTAGAGTTGCATACCCCTGATCGACCATTTCATCGAGGCAGAGAAAAATGAGATCCAAGTTCTCAAGGGCTTCCATCTTTTCCACATTGTTCCTAGTGCAGAAAAGGGGAAGCAGAAAAAGGTTAACTGTTGAGATCGTTGATCAATAAATAAGGGACAATGTTCGACTGTAAAGTCGAGCAAATACCTTAGAAGAAGTGCAACAGCATCGAAAAAGCCTTGAAGAACCGAAGACAAGACGAGCTCGTTTTCATCATCGCCTCCAGTGACAAAGAAGTGAAGGTCCTGGGCGAACTTATAGACAATAATATTACTGTCCAGCAAAGTGATCTCAGCTGCACATAAATGTCAAACCCAAACATAAGCAATTTGAGACAGACTGTATAGTATATACAAAGTACACAGCCAATGAAAGAAATTGTTTTAAATGAATCATGTGTGTGGTCTAACCTTCTGTGCGAGCATTGGTCTTAGAGGTCTTGGAGAATACGTACTTCTCAAAACTCAACTTGGCAGCATTAGTCGCCCAGTCATCGGAGTAATACTTGACAGCCACACGCTTCCCTTCAGAGTCCAGAAGAAGAATGTTCTTTACCAAAGGACATGAATCCTATTCATCGTAAAAATGGACCGTCACTATGTCAAGTTTCAGGGGGAGAAATGAAGCAATGGAATCCAAAAAAAAGATCATGCGCAGGGTTTAAACTCATAAAACCTTAGATCAGATACCGAGCATCTACAACTCAACAAGAAGCGACATATGCTAAGAACATATCGCGACATGATACACATAAGTACATCAACAGATGATGATAAAGATGGCGGCTTTAGGAAGATGTAATCATATGCTAAGAATATTCAATGAGATATGAACTTACATGAGTCCCTGACATTGTTGTTAGACTTGAGATATCGCCACTACAAACACAAAAAACCAAATATTTTCAGCTGTAACACTAAACCAATTAAATCCCCCCAAAGCTCATCTATTTCACAACGTTTGTGTACACAACAAACAACAATGCGACATTTTTTCTATATAATATATAGCTAAGCAGCAGGGCGAAACGCTTACAGAGGGCCCACACATGATTGATTAGAAAGACTAAGAATCACAAATGGATCGATAGATACAATCACTAAGCAAAAGCTCCACCCACACAAATGACGAAAAAAAAAAAAAAAAAACTAATTTCGTGGGAGAAAATCACACAACACAGCACAGATCTCCACAATGTAGTAATAGCCCAAGCAAAATTACATTGGTCGCAATAACAAAATGTTGAAGTACGATTGAAGATCTGAGAACGAAAAATCGTGATCAAAGAGTGAGAGTGAACAACACACAAAAGAGCAACGGAATACAAGATCGGAGAAGAAGCAATGGAGGGATTTAGGAACGGATATTCAGGAATCAAGATTCAAGTATCGAAAGCGCAGGATCTAATAAGAGCTAAAACACAAGAAATCGAAATACCTTTTTGAGAGAGCAGATGATTGGTTCCCTTTGAATGATGGATACTCTTTTACTTTGTTCTGTTATATGGCCGGTTATTAAAATTCAGATAACCGGATTGGTTCGAGACTAGGCTGCTTGCCGTTTGCTATTTCTGGACACTTACTTTATGCCGTTCTTAATAAAGTTGATTTTTTCCACTGGGATTTCATCTGACCGGGTTCGATACTACACTTCATGCCGTTTGCTAGTGTTAGACAGTTACTTTATGCCGTTTTTTAATTCAGTTGACTTTCTTAAAAAACTACAAGGCGTTAAAAGAAACATTCTCTTCTCTCCTCTCCTCGCCGGAGTATAAATACAACTTTTGAAATTCAACGCAGCACAAAAGTCTCCTCTTGTCTCTCTTCCTCTCTCACCATGGCAGCATTTCTCGCTAGACGGCTTCTCGGCACTCCAACGTCTTCCTCCTCAGCGCTCATTTCCGCTTCTCGAGCCTTCTCCTCCTCCACCACTCCGATCAAAGCAACCCTCTTCCCCGGCGACGGGATCGGTCCCGAGATCGCCGAATCCGTCAAACAGGTACCTTTTTCAAATCCCCATCGTGGGTTCGTCCTTAAGTTACACGATTCACTCGTTTGATCGCGTTTTTTTTATCACCGAGCTACATTACATTAATAAAGTTTGCTCCTTTATGGTGATTCCAGGTGTTTACCGCCGCTGACGTGGCAATTGATTGGGACGAGCATTACGTTAGTACTGAAGTGGATCCGAGAACCAATAGTTTCTTGACGCGGGAGAGTCTTCAGTCCGTGCTTGATAACAAGGTTGGCTTAAAAGGACCTATGGCTACTCCCATTGGGAAGGGTCACCGTTCCTTGAACCTTACTCTTAGGAAAGAGCTGAATCTCTATGCTAATGTTAGGCCTTGTTACAGCCTCCCTGGGTACAAGACCCGTTATGATGACGTTGATCTTATTACTATTCGTGAGAACACTGAAGGAGAGTACAGTGGGCTTGAGCATCAGGTTAGTCTATTTTTTAGTAGCCTTGTTAAGAACCTTGCTGATTATTTGTCGTTTGATTTTGTTAAGGTGGTTAAGGGTGTGGTGGAGAGTATTAAGATTATTACACGTAAGGCGAGTATGAGAGTTGCGGAATATGCTTTTCTCTATGCTAAGACTCACGGAAGGAAGAAAGTTTCTGCTATTCATAAAGCCAATATTATGCGGAAAACTGATGGTCTTTTCCTTCAGGTCTGCTCATTTTAGACTTCCAGATGAGAACATTCATTAACACTTCTCATTTTGAGGAACAAATTGATTTTTGTTTTGAGTTTCTTGTTGGATTCTTCTTTCAAATCTTTGTTGTGTAACAAGGGAATGGTTTGCTTCTTGTGTTTTCAGTGCTGTGATGAGGTAGCTGAGAAGTATCCTGAGATAGAATACGAGAAGGTTGTTATTGACAACTGCTGTATGATGGTAAGCTACATACAACATGTTCTTTTCTTACAATTTGTTCTGAATTGTGTAAAGGTCAATTGATTGATATTTCTTAATATGGCGCCAGCTTGTGAAAAATCCAACACTTTTTGATGTCTTGGTGATGCCAAATCTCTATGGAGATATTATAAGCGATTTGTGTGCTGGACTAGTTGGGGGACTAGGACTGACTCCAAGGTAACGTTTGTTCTTTCATCTCACAGAATACATTATTTAAGCATAGATGATGAGGCAATTTTTATTAAGCTCTGATTATGTTTTGATGCAGTTGTAATATCGGGGAGGATGGTATTGCCCTTGCTGAAGCTGTGCACGGGTCTGCACCAGATATTGCTGGAAAGGTTAGTCCTCTAACCAGCATCATTCTCAGATGTTATCATCATTCTAAATTTCTAATTGAAGTGACTCAAATCTGACTGTTACTCTAAAACCTAGTATGATAATAAGCTGCTTCTGAGAAAAGATTATTCATCTTGTAGAATATTTAGATGCTTATAGAGTTTCAATGTAGACTGGATCTTGGTCTAGTTCCTATTGTGGAACAGGTCTTGTTGGATCATCGCGCTTGTAATAACTTCCCAAACTATGACTATGGTGATGGTGAATGAGTCTAATCTGCACAATGAGTTTAGATATTATCAGCCTAATGCTGATTAAAATCTTAGCTTATGATCTTAAATGTTTTGCTCTTCTTTGGTGGTGTTGTATAGAACTTGGCGAACCCGACAGCTTTGCTTCTGAGTGGAGTGATGATGTTGCGGCATCTCAAGCTCAACAAACAAGCAGAGCAAATTCATAGCGCCATCATCAACACAATAGCGGAGGGGAAGTATAGAACCGCTGATCTCGGAGGTACCTCAACCACAACAGAGTTCACAAAAGCCATCTGTGATCATCTCTAAACACCCATTCTTTCTCTACTTATTCATTCGCCATTGGACCTTTCCTTGAGGATTTATCCTCCAGAAATTCTTGTTGTTTCTTACACGTTTTTTCCCTCTCCTTTTAATCAGTCTTCCTATGAGAAGAAACAAAGCCGCCATTGGCTTTTCTCATGATTTTTTTTTATATTTTGTTTTACATTTTGAGTTCTTGCACAGCTATTTTCTTCTGCCTTAAGGGGCAACATTTCATAACACAGGAACGATAGAGATGTTTGAAGAATCCATCAAAATGTTTTGAAGAATCCATAATTAGGATATCTTCTGTGTCCTTTCTCCTTTACCCATTTAGAGTCTTGTGCTTCACTCATCTTCCCTTTGCCCTTCCCATAACAGTCCCGCCCATCTCGTTCTTTGTTCTGTTGACTCGCATTACCATTGATGACCACGCCTTTGTAACTCCTAGCTCTGTCGTCGTGTCTTACCCCATCTGACCATCCCCCATTGCCTTCTCTGATCTCCCGCCTTCTCTCCAGACTAGCCTTTGTATTCTTCTTCTCTAGCGGACACTTCTCTTCCTTATGACAAAGGCTAGAACAAAGCTGGCAATAACCAAAGAGTTTTTCATATCGCAAAGAAATCGCCACCTCCTCACCATCATAAAACTCCCCTCCTTTGAAATCCACAGTAGTTTCGAAGCATAGCTCTTGGAACGCATCAATCACAACCTGGATTCACATATGAACCAAATCCACTGCCACTGTTCTTCCAGTAGCGTTCCCAATACTTTCAAAAGTGGGAACCGTCCTGAACTCCAGCGGAATTCCGATGATACGAATCCAAAACGTTATATCAGAAGGAAAGAGCTTCGACTGCTTTGGTTGCCACCGTGCCAAGGAGAGCATCCAATAGTCGAAGTGGAAAGGCTGCAGCTTCAACAACCCGTCAATGTCTTCCTCCGTTTTGAAATCAAATTGGAATTTACCAAATCCCAAGTCAGTACTAGTAACCCGTTCCTCCAGCTTCCAGATCTTTGGAAGGTTTAAGAACAACGCCTTCATGTCTTGCTCCTCCGGGTTCATACACCTCCCAATCAGAGTTTTGGAATAGGTTTTGATTAGCGCGGAATTGTCGAAATGCGCCACCGAGATCTTCAGTCTCTTCCGGGAACTCTCACCGCTCTTCGTTTCCTCTCCATGGCTTAACAACTGGCTCTGTGTCATAGTAAACGATGTAAGAACCGATATATTGAAAGTAGAAGATGAAACGCTTGTAAGAATGATACAAAAGAGAGTCGATCCTAACATCCTTTTATATTGACACCATTTTTCCTTTTTTCACCCAAAAAATGTTCCCACATAAAACGATATCTCAGCAGATTGATACTTTCGATCTAAATCCCAAGATTACGTCGCCATTCCAATATGCCCAGATACCGTAATTTCCAAACCCCAAGAAAACCCAATCTTTGATTGTGTCTCTGAATCTCAATGATAAAGAAAAGAACCATTGAAACTTCGATTCCAGAGATACTACCTTCGTATATTCGTGATTCGACATTGATTACATTCGAAATCGAATTCTAGTAGAGCCTAATCGTAACTTTCCTTATTCCTCCAAAGATCCCTCTGTTGATGCCTAGATCGAACCCCAAAAACCTCGAAAGAGAGCCATATTTCGAATCACCATGATAACTGTCTGCAGCGATCGAAATCCCTATGATAATGCCCGGATCCCATTGACGAGAAACCATCGAAAACCCTAAATCACCGTCTGCATCGCCTTTTTTGAGAGAGAGTTTACGTTTTTTTTGGTTATCCAAAATTGAAATAGTTGGATTTTGCTTTTTGTTCTTATTATTGCTTCTTTTGTTGATTTGCACTTTTTTATTTTAACAAAAAATATTTATGTTGGTTGTACTGAAAATAATTGATTATGAAATATGGTTAATTAATCAGGTTGTTAATGGTGAGTTAAAGTTTCTTACTAAATCTCCGCAAGAATGCAATTTTCAGTCTTTTTCCAGTAGCAAATGCTCGAACACAAAGTGATGATATGTATATCTTTCTTCCAAAAGTTACATGATGGGTTCAAGAGCACAAAAATATCTTCCCCACCCTTCGTTGTTTGAGATTTATTGAATTGCGATTACATGTATGATCGATCATAAATATATGTACTTGGTGTCACTATACCAGTCTTATGAAAACCATCTAATAATTTTTCTGTTTAAAACCTTAGTCATGTGCCAACTCAATGTAAATGCGATGACATTGTTTTAGTGTGGATAGATAATAACAACTATTACATGGACTGAGAGAAAAACTAGTGTCTATATATACAAACCAAACACACTGGAATTTTATAACATAAACGTTACTAAAGCAAGCAAAGTAGCAACAATCTCCTCCCATTTTTCCGTCATCATCACCATGTAAATGATTCCAGGTTATGTAAGCTACTCAGGAGCCAACAATCTTTAGAAACTTTTGATTTATGGAAGAGAAGATAAGAACGAAATTGAAAAGAAATGAAATTATAAATAGTCTCTTTTGTAGGTTGGGCTAAATCTCTTTTGTAATGGTACTTAACATTTGTAACTTTTCCATCATAGTATGTTGATAAGAATTCTTATTTACACTTCATTTCAAAACGAAAATTGTTGAGGACTAAAAGTTCATCAATAATTATAAGTTAAACTAACTCTTCTTACTTTTGTAGTATTACCTAATGTTTGTAATCTTTGCATCACCATGATAAGAAATTCATATTTCAGAGAACATTTTAATATTAAATTTGTCATGGATTAAAGATTCATTCATTGTATCAGTAGCTTCTAAAGAAGCTTTAGGAAATTTTAACCATAACCAACAACATAAAAATTGCAGTAATTAACACCAAAACACAGTAGCTTCTAAGGAAGCTTTATGGAATTTAAACTAAAAACAACAACATCAGAAACTTGCACTAATGAACACCAAAACACGGTAGCTTCTAAGGAAGCTTTAAGGAATTTAAAAGAAGAACATATAAAAGAAAGAAAAAAGAACTGTACAACGGTTACACATAATCTCTTTTATTTCATTTTTTGCCATTCACCAAATTTCCATTGACACTTTCAATTTTAATTATTTTTTTTTGGTCAACACACTTCTTTTAACTATTAAATTGCATTACTAATTGGTTTAATCAAATAACTTGATTAAATTAGCTAGATTTCTCATAGCTTGTTTATTATTATACTAATTTTACTTTATTATGTATATGTGATATGTTTTATGCCATTTATATGAAATTTTAGCCTATAAATATTTGTATTTTATATATTGTTTTTCATGCAAACTAGTCATTTAATAGTTTTATAATACATTATGTTACTTTTAATGTTATCAATATTATGCATGCATGTAATTTACGCGTGTAACTTCTAAGGAAACCCCACAAAACATTTTAATATTAATTTGTCGAGGACTAAGATTCACTACATCATTAGCTTTTAAAAAGCTTTAGGGAATTAAAAAAACTTCTATTAAACCACACCAAATCAAGCATTTGTAGCTTCTAAGGAAGCTTTAGGGAATTTGAAAAAGCAAAAAACACACAAAGAAAAGAAAAGAAAAATGCATAATGAACTCTTAACCTCGACAACATTCACCTTCGGATTTTCTCAGCCACTTTTCTTTTTGTTCTTGTCATCGGAGTCACTATCATCTCCATCACTCGAGTCACTCACACATTTAACAAAAGGCTAACAAAAAGTTTAACATACACATAATACGGACTTGACAGATCAATAGAAAGATATTTCATTTGGTTTGACAAAGAAAATAATCTAATCACTAAATAGTTGTTGATACATATTTTTTGCATAGAAATTCATCTAAGACTTATTGAATATTGATCTTTGTTGTTTGTGGCAGGTAGCTCATTGATGTTAGCATAGTAAGGCATGGTCGATCGAGCACAAACAAACACCATTTGAAAAGAAAGAAAGAAAGCAAAAGAACATAATGATCTATGCTTTTGGAACTCAAAAGTAACTCACAGTTTTGAAAATATCCCTAAAATATAAGGCACTAAAGAAGGGAACAATCATTCAATATCGTATCGGTAAACAATACATAGATTATTATATCTATTTCTTCTGGTATCTTTTGTGTGGAAGATCTGAATTCTATAGTATCTTAAGAGCATGTTTATCGAGGTGTCTAAGGCGTGGAAGAAGCGACTCTTGTTATACACGTGTAGTTAGGGTATTGGTTTTGTGATATTGAGAGGAGAAGAAAAGTTGAAGTCGACGAAGAACTCGGTGCTCTCCTCGATCTTTCTCGTTGAAGAATCTCGTCTGTGGCTTTCGTCCTGAATAATCAACCGGAATCTCAAAGTCCTGATCAGTCGTAGTATTAGAAGGAGGAAGAGGCGCCAGAGGTCTGAAAGCGGAGGCAGCGATTCCGAGCAGCTCTGAACTGTACCAAGCGATTTAGAGTAGAACATTCTCCAGCTCACATCCTTTACTTGTCTGAGTCCTCTGCAACTCACTCCAGTTGAGAAAAATTGGCGGTGATTACGGCGGAAGGTTGAACGGACAGCATCTCCGGAGTAGATGGGGCTGACGCTGGCATGGAATGAAAGGAAAGTGAAGATACCATTGTTTGGCTTCAAATGTGATTGATTATGGGACACGACGAGTTTATTTTAATAAGTATATTTGTGTGTGTTGTTTTGGTTAATGGTGACCACACAAAAGTACCAACAGAACACAACACGATCACATATCTGATTCGTATTAAAACAATGAATCAAATCTAAGATAAAAGAAAAGAAGAATCTCTACATAGTACAGAGTACATACCAAACAAAAGTTGAATGTGATGTCTCTTCTTCTTCTACATTTTCTTGGTATGTCTGGTTTTGAATCAGCTGATCATCATGTCGATGGCACCTGGTAAAACCTGAAACTTTCTAGGTAGGAATCCAAGATGTTCTCCATCTGACTGAACATAGATACTTCCACTCTCTGAAATCTCCTCAATTTCGATACTTTGTACACTACAATTGAAAAAAAGTGCTTAGGACATTTACAGAACAAGGTGTTGAGACAAGAAGAAAACATATGACCTTCTTGAGCTAATTCACATCTAACAACACTAGGTGTAAACAATGTTTAATAATTTTTTTTAAGAACCCTTAATTAAAAAACTAGCATTGTAGCACTAAAATTAGTTGTTTCTTAACAAAAGTTCTCAGCTTAATTTTAATACTTAAATATTCACTAAGAATCTATTTAGGGGTTGCTTCAATAAACATGCTCTAACAGCTTTGACAAAAAAAAATATCTTAATAGTCGGAAAATTACGTTTAAATATATCAAAAGTATATATGGGTAATTATTTACTGTAATATATAACCTACACATCTATGGATATAGGGGAAGCACGTTTTTTCCTGGACTCATAAAGAGTGTTATAACAATTGACCACATCATTCTATGGTCCCCTACTTCCAAGTCCAACTATATTATTTTTCTTTTGTTTTGTTCTTTTTGTTTTCTCTTAAAGTCTTAAGATTAGTACATTTATTATGTCCCTTAAAACTTCTACGACTAAGAACAAAAGAAATAGTTAGCAAAGGAAAAAAAAAGAACAAAAGAAATGTAAACGACTATTCATAAATCTACGAATATACTAAACGGTAAACACACTCAGTCACTCACACTGTCACACAAGGCCGATCATTCACTTTGGATGGTTCTAAATGTATCAGTCAAATTTCTACCACTTAATGTATCACCAAATCAAAGCATACATCAGCATATCAATATCAGACGACTAGAATAATAATTTTGGAGGTTGGAAGGAAAAAAAAAGGTTCAGTTGTAACACTTTTTCAGATGGATCATATTTGTTTTTGCTTCTTTAAGAAAATATGTAAATCAAACATCAAACACACAATTTACATGCTTTAACATGGTTATATTGTATATCTCACGGTTATACTTTTTCATGTCTTCAACATGAAATAAAGTTCAATAGTTGACAACATTCACATCGGAAGGATACCAAAAATTATTTGAAATGAAATTGTCACGTTAACATTTATGGACATGTTTTTAAATACTAGGTCAAATGCATCCAATGCCTTACATTTTACACCTTATTATTTCGTTCTATCTACAAACTTTTTTTGGCTTGGTGTAGTTACATATGTATTTGATTATTGTTTTTCTTCTAACTAATTATGTTATTAATCATCACTATGATGGCAAAAGATCAATCTACTATGATGGCAAAAGATCAATCTTATTATATTTTTTTCTTTGTGTTTTAGTTTAATTTATGTTATTTTAAAAACATAGCTGTCTTGTTTTCATATCACATTTTGCATAACTTTTTGTTATAACTAACATTTTTGTTGCTTATAATGAATCATTAATCTATGTGATAAATACACTAGTACAGACGAGTATCAACTTGCAGATAAAGAAAAGATTCAGATTCCAGCAACCCTACTTTGTAATGGGTTACTAATGAAGCCAAAAAACTAATTAGGTAATTATCTTTTAAATAATAAATTTACAAAAGATAGTAACAAATTATAAGTCATAACTGATGTTAAGTAGTTAGGGTTAATTTGATGAATGATCTGTTGGAGAAAATATTATGTGTAGTAAGAGGATAGAGAGTGACAGGAAAAGAAAGGAAGAGAAAAGGAATGATATAGTTGGTGAAATATAGTTTTTTGGATTATTGGATCAAATTTCTCTAAATAGTTATTGTATAATAGTTAGGGAAATTGCATTGTACAACCTTCAAACAAATTATAATTCACTCTCTACCCAAATGTCCTACTTCACCTATACATTGCATCTTTTTTATATAATATTGTCATATTGTCGTCAGTAACAACCGGGAAAACCTGCAAGATAAAAAAAATGTTAATACTAATTACATCCATTACTCTAAAAAAAAAATCGTGGTCATCTTTTATTCACCCATTATTTTCAGAAAAAAATTAATGGTTCAATTTGAGGAAGATAATTTAGTTTCTTCTCAGATCTACGCAAACGATTTTTGTGAAGAAGAGAACTTATGAGGTCTCAAGCGTTGAGGAAGGAGCAAGGATTCTGGGCTTTCGGAATTAAGTTTGGAAGAGAGAATGACACCGTAGAGGACAACAAGGTGACGTCGCAATTTCTGATTTGATTTGAGTTCCTTTAATGTCATCAATCTTGAGTTTTTTCTTTGTTTTTGATTTTAAATTGTTATGACATGCTGCATTGTTGTGGTATGTAGGAATGTCAAACAGGTTGATCAGTCTCATCCTGTCCCGTACTGCAGCGGGCTTGTCTTTGAGCGGGTCACGGCGGGTCAGGCCGGTGCGGGCTGCGGTCTTCAAAATGGCTGACCAAACTCGTACCGCAAAACACGTAGGCCTTTGCAGATCGGCCCGCGAGACATAGAATTACAAACAAACATATGGCTCCTGAACGCTTCAATACATGATTGATGACGCTTTATCAGTTTCATGACGCATTAGTAAGTGAATTTAGTCAAGGATTAAACTGGATAAGGTTTATTTACTTTTGTTAGACTCCAAACATTTTAAAAATAAATAATACTTTAGTTGCTAAATCCAAATATTGTAACTCATAAGTTCATAACAAATGCTTTAGTTTTCTGAATCCAAAATTAAATAAAAACAACATCATATCAAAGATGCTAATCCCAAAAAGAAATAAAAAGAAAACACCAATCAGACTTCTTGTTCCTCATCTTTATCACCAACGAGCGACAAAAAAATGAAGATTTCTCTTCTTCACCATCAACTTCATCTTCTGCGAATAAGAATAATAGAAGTCAGTTAAAGATATATTGAAACCTAAAACTCCAAAATATATGATAATGTGAACAAATACATATAATCAAAACTATGAAGAACTCATTGCGGGAACTAGATCTTCTTCTTCCGTGGAAAGTGAGTTTTCAAATTTCTTTTGATGACTTAAAGAAGCTCCACCGGTACAGATCGAAGGCGCTTGGGAGACCAGAAACATCATCGACCCTGAAACTACTGTCACTGGAGCTACATAACGTCGAATCGCCTCTCTCTCTCTCTCTCTTAGATGAAAGCAGAAATGGGGACTTAGGGTTGCGGGTCTTCAAAATCCCGCAGGTTAACATGTAGCCCATCCCGCTTTCGATCCGTTCCGTGGGGCCCGCAATTTTGCGGGCTTACCAAATGGAGGTCCAATCCCACCCCGCAGCAAGCTTTTACGGGCCAGACCCGCGGTCCTGATTCGCGTATACGTCATCCTCTCTTTTGGATTCCTCCTATCACTCATGTATTTCCATACTAAGAGAATGAACAATCTGTCGTGACCTTCAATTTTGACATTTCTCTTTTTTTTGTCATGTTCATTAATAAAAAATAAACTTTTTCTTATGTTTTCTATTTAATGATTGTAAATTAGTAGTCTTTCATTGATCAGTGGTAGCACACATCAAATTACCAGACTTAATCGTATGGAACTGTTCATGTATTTTAATACCATTCGCGAGAAATGAACCCAAAAATTCCTCTACTTTTGGGGAGGAATCCAAAAGAGAGGATGACGTATACGCGAATCAGATAGATAGCTGATGGTGCTAGATGCGAGATCACAGATGCCGTAACCCGAGCAGCGACCAGCAAAGTATACAGAGTTAGGTTTGAGTCCAGGATAGTCGCTAGCCGAGAGACAAAACGGTTCGTTCTCTCCCACGAAAATGCAGAGATCACCAATGTCTTTGCTGTATGGACCAGTCCCTTACTCGGTGTCTTGCCTATAAACCATAATGTTGCGAGTCTTTATAAGAAGGTCACGCTGGTTGGACATTTTGTCTTTTCACTCCACAGCTTCTCCTTTGTCCGTCATGCAGTCCAGACACCTGTGACACACATACACATGTATATTATAAAGTTTGATTCATATAGGACCATTTCCAAAAGCACACCATTTTTTCTCTATAATTTAGATTAAAATAGAGTTACTCTATTATATTATAGAGTAGAATATAGAGGAACAATATCTATTCTATAATAGGGTTTCTCTATTTTATTATATCTATAATATGGTTTCTCTATTTGATCAAAGCAGTGTGTCATTGGAGATGTTCTAACAGTATATAAACGGAACAAAATGATTTTACCATAGAACGATGAAGGACTCGCCTGAAGGAGACTGGACAAATAGCTGGTGGATATTGAGACGTCGGAGATCCAACTTGGGAGAGTTAGATAGAGGGTATCTCACGTAGGCATTCACCGGACCGTACTTAGCAGTGAAGTTAGTCGGACCGGTGTAGTCAGAGCTGCAACTGTTGACGTAGAACTTCCGGTCTCTGTCTGAGTACATGACTGGTGATAAACGGAAGACTGGACCGCAAGGCAGGTCGATAGAGTCCACTCCGAGTCGCCCAGTCGACACATACTGAGTCTTGACCCGTCAGACCTCGCGGAGGCCACTGCTACGCAACCGTGGTCGTTGGACGAGACAGAGACATAGATGAGGCGTTCGGTTTCGTCCTTGATCAAGCGAGGTAGAGAGATTGTCTTTGAAGGGTTGTTGTTTAAGATGTTGGTGAGACGCACTGTGGAATCGCGTTTGTTCATCATAGCTAGCCATCCTCTCGAAGATCCTATCCTCGAGGATTCACAGAGATGCTTGGACAGAGTCTGGTTTTCAATCACAGCTTGCTCTTCTTTCCTCGGATCGTACAAGTTGAAGTTGACAACGTTTCCGCCGCAAGGAGACTCGCCGACCACTTCTCTCCCGAGGTACAGATATGGAGTCGTCGAGAAGCTCCTCCGATTCAAGGCGGATGAAAGCTTCGAGATACGGCCGAAAAGCTGAGACATTTTTAAAACCCTAAAAGATTCCACTATTCGAAGAGGCTCAATAAGAGAATTAGAGCATGTTTATTTGCAAAACTCTTAAAAGTGGTTTTTAAGTGGGGTATAATGACTTTTTAACTATCCCCTATACCATAAAAAGAAATCACTTTATTGATTTTTGCTGACGTGGCAATCACATAAAGCTTCTGAGGAAAATTCTTATAATTCTATTGGTTGATTTTTTAAAATTTTTCTTTTTCTTTTTTTTATTCACTCGCTTCCGCGGAGTGGAAAACGCCGTCGTATTTCATGAAGTTTATTCTTCTTCTTTTTTTCAACCGCGTATCAATTGAAGGGGGATATGGTTTGAAACCGATGAAGACAGTCCGACCAGATGAGTTTGCTTCTCGGCACACTGAAGATTCAATCAGATCCATCGCGTCAAGAAGCGACGACCAGATGAGTTTCCTTCTCTCCACCATCGATCAGATCGACGAGGTGAAGTTTGTCGATACTCTCGGAATATACAGATTTTTTGGTTTCTCTGATTGGATTCGACTTTTAAGCTATGAGGCGAAGATTTTTTGGTTTCTCTGATTGGATTCGACTTTTAAGCTATGATACAAAGATTTTTTGGTTTCTCTAATTGGATTCGACATATGTTAAGCTATAAACTATGATCTGCTTATTAAGATTTATAATCTTTGTATCTAATTGATTGATTAACCTTCAGAGATCGAAAGGTTGAAGAAGCTACATACATAATCGTTAAACAACTTCGTTGACCAGGTATTATCCCTGTTCGAAACTACGCTAGGCGCTAGTAGGGCGGCAGTCCCGGGCCTAGCGAGTTACCAAAAAGTCGAGGATTAATCGGGGTATACGCGGGGATTAGTTTTTATATTTTTTAATTATATATATACGTATATATATTATTACAAGTGAAAGTTCGGCGTAGAAACGTCAATAGTCCAGTGGTGCCTGTCGTTTTAGACTCTGCAAGAGGTATAGGGTTCGAATCCTCCCAGTCGCAAGTTTTCTTTCATTTTTATTAGCGCGAATTCGGAAAAAAAATTTAAACTTACTTTCATTTGTCCCACATCGCTTAGTTGTTGCAAAAGGGTGCCTTGAAGTTCCTTATAAATAGAATTGACAAGGTTTCCATTATACCCAGGCTAATGGGCTTCTTACAGGGACCCGATTATTAGCCAACAAAGTCTAAATATTTTCTAAAAAATCGGTTAATCTAGGAAATAATCGGTTTTTCAAGCGAATAGTCCGTTATCCGATTAATTGGAGCGATTAAGAAAAACTCGCGGCGCTTGCCCTCCGTCTAACACCTAATCGGGTGCCTAGGCAGTTAGGCGTCCGCGTTTTTGAACAGGGGGTATTATTAACTCCTTGAAGTTTTTCTACTTATATGTTTCTTGTTGTTGAGGTATTGATTCTCTTAAACAATAACATGAAGCTTGAGCATCGAACTAATTGCCACGTCCAGTGAAGTATTTTGCGGACTGTCTACTGATGGAACAAGAAGAGACAACTAACATTTACAACAAACTTGGATTCGACTTCAGTCTCTGAAGAAGGACTGTAAGATTAGCTTCTCCTTAATAACTCAACAAGCATTTAGACAGTCCTCTCTTGAGATTTTCAAGTTTGGTTTTCGGTTTCATTAGCACGATTTAGAGCTTCACATTACTTATTTAGTCAGTCTGTTGCATCGCTAATTGCAGGACACTTTATATTCTTTGCACTGGTTATAAATAGCCAGGCGCTTGAAGATTCTGTATGTAGCTTCGGTACCCACATTTTCACTAGCTGAGTTGAAGCTGAGAATGAGGTAATATTTGGTCATATCTTCTTAATTAGCTTTAATTATCTTAGAAAAGCAAAAATGTCTTTAGCCTATTTAGAAAAGCCCAAATATATTGTCGATTTAGTTAAGCCCATATATATATATATATATATATATATATTCGCTTGGGGGATAATAATTAGATATTTAGTTTAGACTTGTGCAAGATTGTTAACTAATGTAAATATTAATAACTTTCCTTATTATTAAAACCAATTTCTTGCGCCGGTTGATATAATATTTATTACATTACTTGCGCAAGTTAAAATCATATCATATGCAAATCACTTTTTGTTAATACACATTTAATATATTTCTTTAAAAGATTTCATTCTTTATTAGGGGTCATTAATATGATAAATAAATCGCCTTTATATATATAGGAGACACCCGAATGCTTAAAATTCAAACATTCAGCCCTTACAAGAACAATGGCAATGGTGCGAGCCTTCAAAAACATTGTTTCTTATGTTAGAGAATTAAAACCCCGCAAAGATACGTCCCGTATTGAAGTTAGGATTGTTCGCTTGTGGAGAAACTATAACAAAGAATCAGGAAACACCATTGAAATGGTTTTGGTTGATAAAGAAGTAAGTAAAAATCACACAAAATGCAATTTTTTGGAAGCATCGTTTATGATTCATTTCGAGATATATACTTATTCTACGTTTATAAAACTCTTATAATTTTTGTGACCAGGGGACAAGAATTCATGCTTCAGTTGGTGAACAACTCATTAAAAAAATCGATGACAAGCTACGCGAGGGAGATGCGATTGTCGTCCAGTTGTTCAAAGTGTACGATGCTATTGGTGAATACCGTACAACGCCACATCCGTACAAAATTGGCTTCTTTCAAACAACATCGTTGAGAGTATTTTTTGATGAAGACGAACCTATTGAGAGTATTCTCAACAAAAAAACTGGCTATTTAAGCTTTTCAACTAACCTTGGCTTTCATCTTCCGGATCAGGAACTGGTA
The DNA here is from genome assembly GCF_020379485.1 of Brassica napus. Taxonomy (NCBI): domain Eukaryota; kingdom Viridiplantae; phylum Streptophyta; class Magnoliopsida; order Brassicales; family Brassicaceae; genus Brassica; species Brassica napus. The sequence goes on along the minus strand of NC_063448.1, from coordinate 52,604,750 downwards.
TTTTTTTATGAAGACGAACCTATTGAGAGTATTCTCAACAAAAAGACTGTCAACCAATCCATGTTTTTGGCCTGGTTCATAGCAAACAGAAAATACGCAGAGGCAAGAGAGTTGACATATGCCGAATTTCCAACAAAATTTGTTTGAAAATCAGGTACGAGAGAATGGGTACCACGGAAACGAGGCTTTGCGATAGGGAGGATTGCACATATTCAGCCATCAGGTGATAAGCTATATTTCTTAAGAGTATTGCTAAATTGGGTAAGAGGGCCGACATCATACGAGGATATAAGAACAGTTGATGGTGTTTTATATCCTACATACGAAGATGCTTGCTATGCGTTGGGATTGATGGATGATGACAAGGAATTCATAGAAGCTATCAAAGATGCCAGTGACTGTAGTTCTGCCACGTATGCCAGGAAGCTTTTTGCAAGAATGTTGGTTTCCAAATCTTTGTCTCCGCCTCATGTTGTGTGGGAAGCTACTTGGGAGTATCTTACCGACGATATTCTTTACAAGAAGCGGCGAGAAACTGGACGACCTGGTGAGTTTTGTCTAATTAAATTTTTTAATTGTAAGAATGTTTATGTTAATTTCATAAAATTGTCAAACTTGCAGATATGAACTTGACCATAGAGCAGATCAAAAATATTGCTCTTACTGAGATCAAAAATCATTTGCTCAGCAATGGTCGTAGCCTCAAGAAATGGCCCCACATGCCAAAGCCAGAAGATTTTGGCTCTTACAATGGCAATCGCCTTATAGATGATGAGCTTAAATATGTTGTGGAAGATCAGCTAAAGGAAAATGAAAGACTTATGGCGATGATAACAGATGAGCAAAGAGGGGTATACGAACAGATTCTGGATGCAGTTTTAACTGATAGCGGTGGAGTGTTCTTTCTTTATGGTTATGGAGGCACAAGAAAAACCTTCGTATACAGAGCACTCTCATCAGCGATCCGATCTAGAGGTATGATTGTTCTAAATACTGCATCAAGTGGAATTGCAGCATTGTTGTTGGAAGGAGGTAGAACCGCACATTCTAGGTTTGGTATTCCGATAGATGCAGACGAATTCAGTACTTGCAAGAAAATGGAGCCAGGATCAGATCGTGCAGAATTAGTTAAAGCGGTAAAGTTAATTGTATGCGATGAGGCGCCTATGATGAGCATACACTGTTTCGAGACGTTGGATCGTACAATGCGTGATATTATAAGATCTTCTGAAGAAAAACCTTTTGGGGGTAAAGTTGTTGTTTTCGGTGGAGATTTCAGACAGATTTTATCGGTTATACCTGGAGGTGGTAGAGCAGAGATTGTTTTGGCGGCTCTGAATTCGTCATATCTTTGGGAGCACTGCAAAGTTTTGAAGCTAACAAAAAACATGAGATTGCTGGATGGTCTTACTGATGATGCGGCAAAAGAGCTTCAATCCTTCTCAAACTGGATTTTGGATATTAGAGATAGAAAAATAAATTTGCCTAACGACGGTTAAGTTGAGATTGACATCCCTTCTGATTTGCTAATACAAAATAGTGGAGAAGATCCTATTGAGACTATGGCAAAAGAGGTTTATGGAAAAGCTTTTCAAACCTCGACAGATAAGGATTTGTATAGACATCGAGCCATTCTTACTCCCACAAATGATGAAGTGGATAAAATAAATGATTACATGCTTTCGCAGTTGCCAGGTAACATGTTTTATCATTTATTCTTATGTTCAACTAACTTTTTACATATCACTAAACAAAAGGATTTACATATGCTTTCAGGAGAAGAGAAGATTTACCTTAGCTCTGACAGTATTATCCCATCCGATGTTGACATAGAAGAAAATATAGTATATCCTGCAGAGTTTTTGAACAGTGTTAAAGTGGCTGGAATGCCTAGACATTGTTTGAAGCTCAAGGTTTGTGCTCCTATCATGTGTCTTCGTAACATGGATGTTGCAGATGACTTATGTAATGGTACTAGGCTAATTGTTACTCAGTTACTGCCCCATGTGATAGAAGGTAGAATTATAACCGGAAACAAAATTGCTGGACATCCGGTTTGGATCCCTAGAATGTTTGTCACACCACCTGACACAAAGTTTCCCTTCAGAATACGTCGAAGACAGTTTCTAGTTACTTTGGCTTCCGCAATGACCATCAACAAAAGTCAAGGTCAAACACCGGAAAGTGTTGGGTTGTTTCTGCCCAGGCCAGTGTTCTCTCATGGTCAGCTCTACGTTGCACTTTCAAGAGTTAAGTCAAGATCTGAATTAAAAATTCTAATAACTGGTAAAGAAGGGAAAACGCAGACAAAAACATTGAATGTTATCTTCAAACAAGTTTTTCAGAATATTTCATAGTTACGGTACGTAATTTTAATCTACTTTATTTGCAAATACAAATTTTTAAGTATATAAACTGTTACAATTATTTATTTTTTGTATTTGTCAGATGGGTAGTGATGAGTTAGGAGACCGATTATATTCAGGAGCATCCCGTTTTCTGACTACTTCGTGTCATGGCGGTATGTCAATTTAATATTATTTCATGTTAATTTTTATTTAGAAACTTATAAATCTATCAAATAATGGTAACCCGTCAAATTGCTTACAAAATTTATTTAATTTTTTCAGGTTTCTAATTGATTTTGCTTTATTTTTCGACAATTGTACTTCATAATTTATATTGTTTATGGATAATATTTTGATTTTGATTTTTATTATATTTTCTTTTATACATTGCATAGTTTTAGAAGTATCAGATTTACTGAAATTAATTTTTTTCAGGTTTCTATTGATTTTGCTTTATTTTTCGACAATTGTACTTCATAATTTATATTGTTTATGGATAATATTTTGATTTTGATTTTTATTATGTTTTCTTTTAATATGTCTACATAAATGTTTTTTTATTATTAATGAAAAAATAATATTATTCACCAACATCAAAGAATTATAACACATATACAATACATTTCTAATTAATGATAATATAAAATCTGATACTTCTAAAACTATACACTATTTATTCCATATTTTGAATGAAAGTTTTTTCGTAAACACACAAATTATTTTGGGACGTTGCAATTATACATACACACAATATCTGCCTCTTCATACTGAAGTTACTTTGTTCCCTCTCGTCCATCTCAAATATTGAGTACCAGTTTTTTTCCATGGCTGATGAATTCTCCCAAAAACGGTGGTATTATATTATAAAATCTGTTACTTCTAAAACTATATAAGATTTAGTCTATATTTTGGATTTTCTTATGCCCGCACAGGGTGCGGGCCGGTCACCTAGTTATCATTAAGTTAAGAAACATTGTTAAGATACACTTAATTATAGTGGTTTATTAGCTGTTTCTTAATTAAGATTCTTAACAATAAAAAATATTAAATTTAAATTTAAACATAATTTTTTTTAAAGATAAAATTTATTTATTAAATAAAGCAAAGTTAAACACAACAATTTAAACATAGATTTTAAAATAAAAACATAAAAACAAAAATTACTAAAATAAATGATAATAATTTGAAAGCGGCATCGAAGTTCAGTTGTTATCTTGATCACGTCCAAATTTACGCCATAAATGTTGAACCAGATCACTTTTCAGTTGTTGATGTGTTTGTCTATCACGAATTCTTGTTCGAACACCCATTTGATTGGCGATATTTGTAGGGATATCTGTAGAAAAGGTGAGATCAACATGTGAACTTCCGCTGCCTTCTCCTTGTTGGAAATCCGAAACATCGTATTGAGTGTATTCACCTCGTTCGTTTTCTACTATCATATTATGGAGTATCATACATGCTCTCATAATCTTCCCGATCTTGACTTTATCCCAAGAAAATACCGGATTTTTAACAATGGCAAATCGAGCTTGCAAGACTCTGAAAGCACGCTCGACATCTTTTCGGGCAGCTTCTTGACGTTGAGCAAATAAAACTGCTTTTGGCTCTTTGGAATTGGAATAGATTGGATAAAGTTGCCCATTTTGGGTAAATACCATCGGTGAGATAGTAAGCCAAATCAAACTTTCTTCCGTTGACCGAGAAATTCACTTGCGGAGCTCTACCATTTATTATATCATCAAAAACAGGTGAGCGATCAAGAACATTGATATCATTTAAGGTACCTGGAGGTCCAAAAAACACATGTCATATCCAGAGATCATAGGAAGAAACCGCCTCTAAAACGATTGTCGGTTTTCCCAAACCACAAGAATATTGCCCTTTCCAAGCGGTGGGACAATTCTCCCACTCCCAATGCATACAATCGATGTTTCCTATCATCTCGGGAAATCCCCGAAGCTCTCCAATATGAAGTAGACGTTGAAGATCTTCCATTGTTGGTATTCTTAGGTACTCATCACCGAACAAATTTATTATTGCTTCCACGAAATTTTCTACACATAACCGAGTAGTGGTTGCACTGAGACGGAGGTATTCGTCGACCGCATCAAGCGCAGAACCATATGCCAACACACGAATAGCTGCTGTACACTTTTGAAGTGGGGAGAGACCAAATCTTCATGTAACGTCTTACTTTTGACGAAATAATTGAACTTCATTGGAGAGGCGATCAACAATACGCATGAATAATGACTTGTTCATTCTAAATCGTCGTCGAAATAGATTTTGAGGATATGTGGAAGTGTCACTGAAATAATCATTCCATAATCGAAGATGACCTTCTTCACGGTTTCTTTCAATAAATTCTCGTCTCTTTCTTGTTCTTTTTTGCCCTTCTTGATGACCATAAGTATTGCACAAATTCTAAAATGCTTGATCAACACGTTGATCAAAATATTGATCGAAAGCTTCATCAAACGAATTCTCGTTATCCTCGAAAGCTTCTTCATGACCATACGTGTCTTTAGATGAAGATGCCATGAGATGATTACAAGATGGTTTGAGTTTTGGTTTGAGTTGTGGTTACAAGATAGAAAAAGGTTTGGTTTGAATTAGAATGTGTTTTGGTTTTCAAAATGCCATAAGACAATGATGAGAAGAGATAGATGAAAGAAGAGATAGAATTTTTTTTAAACGAGAATGGAGAAAATGGTGTGATGCAATATTCCGTGACCAAAACAATTTATAAGTCTGTGTTCTTTACTTCAACAACATGTAAACAACAAAAAGAACAAACTCTCGTGAACTCTGTTCGATTGACAAGAATACAAAACAAGAACAATCTCTCGTGACCACAAAACAACAACAAAACCGTGACAACAACAAACCCGTGACAACAAAACAACAACATCTTCGCAGCCTGCAACAAAACAACAACAAAACAACAACAGCCGTGACCTCTGTCTTTTACAATAAATCTGTGACCTCTGTCTTCTTTGCTCCAAATCTATGCAGCCTGTAAGATGAAGAAGAACATTTATAAGACTACAGAAACCTCAACAAAATATTAAACTTGAAGAAACATTTTACCATTAACATTTAGACAAGCGGAAACCTCAACAAAATATGAAACTTCAAGAAACTTAAAACATAACATTTAATAGGAAACATTTTATCATAAACATGAACCACATAAAACATTACACGAAACATTTAAAAGAGAATAGAACATGGAACATTAACTTCAAGAGAACAAGCCAAAGTAACTTAAACTAAGACAACAACAACTCATTAATCAGCTTTTTCTTGAGCTCTTCTTCATATTCAACGAGAGGTTCTTTCTTGGCGGTCAGACTGTCCAGTAGTCTCATCTTAGACAAGTGTTCTTTCTGGGCGAGATCATGTTGTCTTATAGACCACATTGTCTCAAACTCCTTCATTGCTTTCTCCTCAGCCACTGGCTTCTTACCACGGGCCTTTGACGCTTTTACACCTTCTGGACGCTTCATGTCAGTTGGTTGAGAGCTTGAAGAGTTCACACTTTCTTTTTTTTGGAATTCCTTCGTTTTTAGCAGACACCGCCTCACACCACTTCTGGTCGTTCCTCAGCTCTTTCCAAGCATATTCGAGGAAGAATTTCTTCTTATGGTTCGTGTAGAGTATTTGATGTGCTAATTTGAGTACATCATTCTCATTTTGACCGTTGGTCTTCTCCCTGCTTGCAGCTTCGTAGGCGCCACAGAATTTGCACACAAGATCATTGATCTTGTGCCAACGTTGCTTGCAATGCAGGACTCCCCTCTGGCCCTCACCATCTTGACGACTTGCCGAGTAATAAGCTGCTACTCTTGACCAGAAAGTGCTTGATTTTTGCTCATTCCTAACCACGACATATTTGCTTGTGTTAAGCCACACGCTAATGAGGACAATATCATCCGCAGGCGTCCACCTCCGCCGTTCTCTACGCTGTGTACCAGTGTCTCCACCATCTTTGGTTCCAACAGCTTGTGATGAAGCTTGTGAGACACTATCTTCGTAGTTACCAAACGAAATGCTTTGTTGGCTATTAAGTAAGTCAACAAATTTTGAGGTTTGGGAAGATGGATAAGAATCCATTTCGGAAGCAAGCTCAAGGAAGAGAGAAAGATAATAAGAGAGATGAGAAAGTGGAAAGGGAAGAACACGGTAAGAAATGTATTGAAGACAGAGGAGAAGGACAGACTTTAATAGATGAGAAAGTGGGAAGGGAAGCTTCAGCGCATTGAAGAGATGCTTCAACGCATTGAAGAGAAGAACGATAAGACATTTATCCACAATTTCATCAATGTAACCCATTCATTTCTATCTAACCATAAAAAGTATTTATTACCTATGCCAACCATAATCTAATTTCTATCTAACCACGGCAAACATCAATTTATTACCTAACCAAACACTGACCCACGAGTTAATTCATTCCTAACTAATACTTTGGCCAATTGCACAGAGTAAAGAGAGTGATTTACCTATATGAACGATGGTAGGCTTCTTCGTTTTTGTCTCACCAACTGGATCAAGCATCTTGATCAAACAACCTCAAGACAAAACAAAAACAGAAACAAATCAAAACCATTACAAAGAGTTATAAGTAATCCTCTGCAACATAAATCACAATCACATTCCAAACTATAATTAAAATCACATTCACATTCGCAATCCACTTCATCAGAGAAAAGATAAACGTTTACACAACTAGAAATATCAAAGATAAAGTACCTTTGCGATTTGCGGTTTTGTCTGCCAAAGAGACAGGTTTTGTGCCCACTTCACGCCTCTAGCTCAATCCTGGATCATGCGTCTTGATCCATCTGTGAAGCGGCACAAACACAGAAAACAAATCAAAGGAAAATTAGAAACGATTTACCTTTCGATCCCATTGAGAAAAAAACAAGAATCAAAACATGCATAGTTGAAAGAATCAAAGAGACGCTACCTTTCGATTCCCTTCAGAAACAATCGCCGTTTCAGAGAGCCAACAGTAGAGAGAGATAACCACCGATCGAGAGTTCACTGTCTTCTTTCCTCGACGAGAGCCACCGAGAGGGAGAGGAATCGCCGTTTCGTCGAGGAGAGCACCGTGAGAGAGCAAACGCTGTTTCCTTCGTCGAGTAGAGCACCAAGAGAGAGAGAAATCACTGTTGTCCATCATCGACTAGAGAAACCCCTGTAGACGTCAACGAGCTCCACAGAGAGGGCGAAACAATCGCCATTTTCGTCGCATTTGCGGAGCAAACGAGAAGAGAAAGATAAGAGAGAAAGAAATGGGAACGACTTCACCGTTCCTCTACCCAATACAATTGTGACACGTCGCACCAAGGAACGTGTCTTCAAACGCTTAATTAAGGGACGTCCCTTTGTTTTACTCCATGTTTTCCTCTTCTTTTTTATTAATTAAGGTAAGGCACGAGATTAAGAGTTGCCTATAAACGTGATCTTAGGTCTCAAAATATACTAGGGATTTTGGTTTTTCTAATATTGTTTTTTTTTTTATTTTTAAACGGATTTGAAAATTACAGAAATAAACTATTGTATTAATCTTTATTTATTTTAATGGACTTTGTAACAATTAGATATTGTCTTCTTATGTTTTTGGAAAAGATATACATATAGATATTTGATTATCATTTCGTTTAACTATCGATTATCTTTTCAAAATTAATTTTTTTTTTCGTTTTGTTTCAATGAAGCATAACATGAAACATGCTTTAGATTTCAGACCAAAACTATGAATTATACTTTACTTATTTCATTTGGCAGAACATGGTTTCTACAAAACATATATATATATATATATATATATATATATATATATGATTGAGTTGACTCTAACATTAGCAAAACAGGTGCATTAGATAAAAATATATGATGCATACTTCGTTTATACCATTTGGCAGGAAAAAAACTTTCACAATAAATCTTACTTCAATCTTCTATACGTATATTAATTGTATTTTGTATACACATACACATTTAAACAAATTTATACTCAAATCTATGGATTATATTATTATTACTTATGTTATACGTTGACTATGTTATTATTTTGTTTTATTAATCTTTAAATCTTGAAAATACCATATTTTTGCTTTTGTTCTTTAAATCTACCTTATTAAAATATAAACATTATATGAACCAAACTGTTTTTCTTATATGTAAATTAAATACACTATTCTCATACGCTCATTAAATAAATCTATCTTATTACAACAAAAACATTTTCTTAAGCCTAAATTTTCTTGTATGATTTTAATTAAATGCTCTTTTTCATACCTTTATCATTAAATAAACTATATTAAACGATTTTCACCTACAATAAATTAAGACTGTCTATATAAAAAAGAGATTCTGATTTATACTTAAATAATTTATACCTTCTACTATCTATAAACTGCATTATGATTTGTATAACATATTTAACTGAAGCAAACTGCATTATGATTTGTATCAAACCAACTGCATACATTGTAAGAAAACTGTAAATAATCTACTAATATAACATATTTTATGTATAAGTATACCAGTTATATAAAACCTATATATAAATGATTTGCAATGTAAACATATATATAACCGATTCAAACCTATTATATCTATCTAACACACCATATATCAACATTGACTGTGGAAAGTTTCAGTCTAAACATTTTGAAAGCATGTCAAATAGATATGGTCAAACTATATATTCATATTGTCAAACATTTTATTTTATTTGTTTTGTGATTGTTCCTAAATCTTCTTTGTTACCATGTTATAAATTTCCATTTATGCCAATTCTATATCATTTCTATATATTTCGAATTATCATATAGGTCACATAGCTTATAGCTAAATTATATTCATTATGTTCCTAAATATAAGATGTTTAGGTGAAAACACACATATTAAGAAAAATTATTTTTGTCTAGAAAGTATCACTAAAACTATAAATTAATGGAATTCAACCAATTACAAAATAGATTAATAAATATGATTGGTTACACAATTTTTAATAAACTAAAAGTTACATACAAAAATGAAAACATCGTATATATTGGAACATCAAAATACTTTAAAACATCCTACATTTAGGAACGGATGAAGTATTTTTAAGATTTGTTTTGAATTGTTTGTTAGGGATTATATTTATGACATTATTATTCCTACATTTTCGTCATAATTTATCTTACTAAGACACAATAACACAATTTTTTCATATCTAATATTTTTAATGGACTAACCTTGAAATTTTATTTTAATATAAAAATATATCAAAACATATATTTTAAAAGCATTAAAACTATCATGAATATCTTTATAAAATAGATGGTCTATTAACTAATTCAAAATTTAAGTAAACAATAATATATTTTGCATATATGTTGAATATATATTGTAATCTAAATATAAGTATGTTTATTATTATTATACACAATATTATAAAAAAAACCTTCTGCTCTATACATTTATAAATATTAAAACCATTTCGTAAAAACTAAAATTAAATTAGAAATTAAAACGATATCATTTTTAAAATATATATATTGTTACTCTCTCTTATCAAACCACATATAATTTCACAAATATATTTTTGATTTTATATAACAACATAAAACACATAAAATAAATTAAAATAGATTTCATCTTTAAAATGAGTTAACATTTAGTAAATTATATATTTATATACTTAAAATTAAGCTATCAACTTCGTTTGAATTATTACCAAAATACAAACATAAAATCAAGGTGCAAAAAATTCAAATATATGCTTTATTGAAATAAAATTTTATATAAAATAATTCCGCCTTAAAGCGCGGATCAGAAGATAGTAGTCTCAAAATGATCAAATTAAATTTCATTAAAATGGTATATGAAAATTATATCATGTTTATAATTTTACTTAGCTATTTATAAAATATAAATAAATATTTAAAAATCGAAAGTAATAAAAAATTGTTTTTTGGAGATTAGACCCGAAATAACTCAAAAAAAAAAAGTAAATACAATAATGAAATTTTCTATAATTACCTGAACTGAATTCCTGGTTATTGTTACTTTTCTTATTTACAATTTTTTGTTTTCAATAAAAAGATTTGAGTTGGTTGAACTGAAAGTAAGTGAATATGATGAATATGGTTAGCTATTCATTCGAATAACTTACTGATTCCGCATAATCTCACAAAACATGTTATTAATGGCGAGTTAAATTTCTTATTGATCCATTCCGCAAATCATGCAAAATTTATCAACAACCTAACTGTAAGATTTAATTTTAGTTTGATCAAACGTTCATCACTGACTGATACGTAAGAAACAAAATCAATTGAATTTGTTATATGCTTAGACCTTGGGGACAATTTTTCATGATAAGAAATTTTGGTTCACGTGAACCAACCAAGGTAAAAAACAACAGCTGTCACTATAAAACTAAACAGGAAAATGAAAATGAAGTAATGGTCTGATTGGCAGACTATTAGCACTTGTATGCTCTTTTATTATTTAGTCAACAATTTTTAGAGATGTTAAAAAAAAAACTCAACAATTTTTTAGAAAAAATTAAAACAGCATTTATATTATGTAAATGATAATTTTATATATGAATAAATTATTCAATTAACAATTTTTAGAAAAAACATTTAGACTAGCATTTAGAATGTAAATGATAATTTTATATATGAATAGTATATACTAATTTTATATGATATATGAATCATTAACTGATATAACAATCTTTTTATTAATTGTATTTATGAGAATGCTATTTTTGCAGTATATTGCTACTATTTTATCATCAACTCTCTATCAATCAAGGCCTAAGCATGTGTGTTGCACATTCAACGTCTGTCCAATTCAAAACACATTGAAACTCAATAGAAAATTTGTAAAAATAAGACGGGATTGTATCACATATAAATCGATTGCAAATATAATCCTTAGTATGATATTTTGGTGCATTGTATATCTATTGCTAGGCCGAAGAGAACTATTGGCAAGTTCGTGAAGCTGTGAAATTAAAGGTGAAGATGTATCATGTATGATATAATGTCCAAATTATTTTTCATAGAAAGTATGAAACTGGTAACAGACCTCGAACCCACTTAGGGCATTTCGGTTTAAATATGGGTTCCATTTGATTTATTTGGGTCTACGAACTTTTTAACCAAAATCAATCTAATTGGTTCGGTTTGTGTTTAGTTTGGTTCGATTTAGTTTGTTTGGTTTCTGTTTGTATCGGTTTAATTTTTTTTTGTTTGTGTTTGTTCAGTTCAGTCGAGTTGATTTTTTAATTTTGTCTTAATTCAGTCACAACAATATAATTTATAAAAACATAAACAAATATCATTTGACACTAGATTATTATTTTCTTCTCAAACGTGAAGCCAAAAATCACAATAAAAATACAGAAGATGAAATCCAATAATTTTATGTAATTATCTTCAAACCTAAAATAATTATCATAATTAATTTTTGGTTTTGATGTTAATGTATGAGATTCATATTTATATTATTTTATTTTATTTTTAATTGTATTTTTTTATCTAAAGTTCTTTAGATTAAATGGTTAAATGTATTAGTATATTTTGTTAATCTAGTTAAAAAATAACTTTTTGTTTAGTTTGTTCTAAAACCAAAATAAAGCGAACCATTTGAGCTGATAAAATTTTAAAAATCTAGACATATACTTTGGTTTGTTTTGGTTTGATTCATTCTTTTTGTCCACTCATACCACTTAGTGTAAGCAACACGACAATGTTGAGTTAGTATAATTAGGTTAATTTACCAAGGTTTAAGGTTTCTCAACAAGTGGTACAATTCACCAAACAAATTGTAAGAAACCGAGATAGATCATACGGAAACCGAAACCAATGATATCTTTAACTGATACTTTTTGTGTGAAAATGCTAAACTTATGTCGTTAAATTCATGTAATCAATGTTCCAGGAAGATATGGGAAAATCTCCTTGGTGATCCTTTCTCTAATTTCCCCCACTGCAAATCTCATGATAATTTAGAATAAGATTAGAATCATGCTTGCTGGCATACAATGCAGAATTATACATCATCCATGTCGTCAATAATATACTACAAACATAATCTACGTAACTTATGCCTATTCTAAAACGTATAACAGATATGGTAATTTTTGAAAATATTATTTTGCAGTTAACAAAAGATAATTAATTGGTTGTCAAAAAGAAAAACTTAGATAATTAATTGTATATTAATTTGTCATTTAATTCTCATAGCATGCAATTTTCCATGCAAAGTGTAATCCATCCAATCTCTTTTTCCTTAACTCCAATCACCCGTCGTTCTTTTGCTCTCATTTTGTGTGTTAATTGCTCAGTTGATTTAACTAGTCTTGACGTTTCAGACATCGGTTTGGTTTGGTTCAGATATTTTGGGTATCACGTAGTTCAGATAATGGACTAGAGGATTCATTTAATACATGGTTTATTTTCGGTTGGGTTCGGTTCGAGTAGTTTCGGGTTCTAGTAATTTTGGGTTTAGTTCGGATAGTAAAACTAAGAACCGAAAAATACCGGAAAAATTCGGTTCTCATCCGGTTCCGATTCGGTTATTTCGGGCAATTAGGGTAATTCAGGTTAATATCAGATATTTTTGGGTAAAATAATCGAATGATTCGAATAAAAATCTTAGATACTTCAGATTACTATTGATATTTTGGATAAAAATATTCATGTATTTTTGGGAGTTTAGATATTTTATAAAAATTTATTTTTCTTCAAATATTTTTGGATCATTTAATCGAATTTTAAATTCTAAATATATATATATATATATATATATATATAGTTATGTTATATGTATATATAATTAATATTTTATATATATTCAGATACCTATTCGGTTTTGATTCAGTTCTGGTTCGGTTCAATTATTTCAGATATAGAAATATAGAAACCACTCGGTATTTGAGAGTTTCGATCCGATTCCGGATTCAGATATTCGGTTCGTTCCGGTTCGGTTCTTCGGTCTCGTTCTTTTTGCCCTAGATTTAACTATCGTCTATTCTAATTCCCTTACAACATTTTTAATCAACAGTAATTCATATTATCAAATACTTTAGATTACGAAACTAACAACTTTTTACTACTACTTAATAAAATCATAATACAAAAGCGAGTATAGGCTATTTTTCAAGCACCTCATCGTTGAAAATGTCAAAGGGAAAAAAAAACTTTTTTTATTCACAGTTCGTTTTTTATATTAAAAAGGATATTATTTTCTGAAACATCCATACAATTTCAATCAATTTCTTCCACAGTTTAAATTCTCATCAGTTCTCTGCTCTTTTGCTGACTTGGCTAAATCCGCAAAGACTTTCTATTTTGTTTGCCGTGTTACGACTTCTTCATCTTCTTCCTCCTTCTCTTCTTCCAAGCTCTGCTTCTTTACCTTCCGTATCATATAAACCACCATCTGCATATATTTCCTCAAATCCAGGATCTCTTTCTATCATCATCATCTTCTTCTGATAAAAGTCTTAATTTTTATGTTCACAAGAAAAATTCAAAGGTGAGTTGTAATCATTTTCTGCCTTTTTTCATGATTGGTTTGTTCACTAACTCACACTTCTTTAGGTCGCTGTTTGGTTTTAGAGAACAAAGGAACCAACTTTCGAAATTCGATTACTTAGACAAGAACATGGATCTGTTGTTAAAGGACATTCTTCTTTAGATCTTTTGAATCTCAAGTTCGAATAACTTATAACTCCAAAGTTAATCTCTTTCAATGTCTAAGAACATGTTACTCTCTGTTTAAGTACTACTCAATTGTGGAAAGGCTTTTAACTGTTTTGTGTTATGCCCCCTGCAGTGGAGAAACGTCGGTGGTATAGTCTCTTCTCGACAATGAAGTGCTTCTTCTTTTCTGGAGGGGACAAGAAAGAGGAACACAAGACCCATAATGTATCACAGACCTCTAACTTCTCTGACCGCGACATTAACCGAAGCGGGTCAGAGTTTAACTCCCGAGACGTCTCTGGCACGAGCACGGAGTCTTCCATGGGGAGGAGGAACTCGTACCCTCCTACAATGTCTACTAGAGCTAGTAATCTGAGAGAGTTCAGCATCACTGATCTCAAGGCTGCAACAAAGAACTTCAGCAGGTCTGTTATGATTGGAGAAGGCGGTTTCGGTTGTGTCTACAGGGGAACAGTTAGGAGTTTAGAAGATCCGTCTATCAAAATCGAAGTTGCTGTTAAGCAGCTTGGTAAAAGAGGGTTACAGGCAAGTCTTGTCTTCAACATTTATCTATATGTCTTAAACTCTTAACCACTGTTCTAGAAATTGTTAGCAGGTAACTAGGCTTTTTTTATAGAGAATTAGTGATTAGTCTAATTATTCGGAGTTTATGAGAAGCTTAGGCATTAACAGATATAGTAGGATAAAACCTGCGACTTGCGCAGAATTAAGTTATTATTTTTATTATATTTTGAAAAATGAAACAATAGTTTGGCTTTATTTGGATTAGGGGTGTTCAATCCAGATATCGGATTGGTTTCGGTTCGGTTCGGTTTTTTTCGGTATTTTGGTTAGTAAAATATAACTACTATTCTAAATCCATATTTACTTTGACTTTAATCTTTCACATACTTTTGAAAGATTTCAAGTGGACAACTAAATTGATCAGCCAATCTTGTTGCTTTAAATCATTATATTTATATATATATATATATATATATATATATATATATATATATATATTATTTAGTTTGAATATTTATTAAATAAAAATTCATATGTCTTATATTTTATGATCATTTGTAACTTATTATAACAAAAAAAATAATCTATTGATCACAAAATTTTCAGAGTGAGAATCTTCAAATTTCTAATAATATATAGACGTTTTGAAAAATTCAAAATATAACATATAAGAAAAAATATAAATATTTTTATTATATATTTAATGTGATTTTTAATATCTTTTAATAATATAAAATTTAAAAAAATAACTAAGATACCAAAATTGTTATCAAATATTTATTATTCATAATAATTAATTTTCATATATACGTTAATCATATTAGGTAATTTCGTAGCTTCTAATTAAGGAAAGTGCAAAAACAAAATTTGGTAGATTATTTATCAATTCGAATATTCGATAGTTAGTTTAATAAAAAATATAATGTAAGTTAAGATGGACCAACCTATTTTTTTAAGAATAGTATATTTTATATAGTCATTTATTAAATGAGAATTTATAATCATACAGTTCTATGATCATTCATATTGTTTTATAACTGAATATTTAAATCATCGATAACAAAATTTTCAATGTGAAATCTTTAATAAGTTTATAATTTATAAATGTTTTTGAAAATTCATTGAAAGTTTTAATATTAAAATATTTATATAATCTTATGGTATATATTTTAATCTATATATATATATATGTTTTATTATTAAATGATATTTTTTACTCATATGGTTTTAAAATCATGTGTATCTTCTTATAATATTAAATAAAAGTTCATATTAATACAATTTTATGATCATTTGTAACTTATTATGACAAAAAAAATAATCTATTGATCACAAAATTTTAAGAGTGAGTATCTTCAAATTTCTAATAATTTATAGACGTTTTGAAAAATTCAAAATATAACATATAAAAAAATATAAATGTTTTTATTATATATTTAATGTGATTTTTAATATCTTTTAATAATATAAATTTTTTAAAAAGAACTAAGATACAAAAATTGTTATCAAATATTTATTATTCATAATAATTAATTTTCACATATATGTTAATCATATTAGGTAATTTTGTAGCTTTTATTTAAGGAAAGTACAAAACATTTTTTGGTACATTATTTATCAATTCGATAGTTAGTTTAATAAAAAGTGTAATATAAGTTAAGATGGACCAACCTATTTTTCTAAGAATAGTATATTTTATATAGTTATTTATTAAATAAGAATTTATAATCATACGGTTCTATGATCATTCATATCATTTTATAACAAAATATTTAAATCATCGATAACAAAATTTTCAATCTGAAATCTTTAATAAGTTTATAATTTATAAATGTTCTTGAAAATTCATTGAAAGTTTTAATATTAAAATATTTATGTAATCTTATGGTATATAGTGTTTAATCTATATATATATATATATATTTATTTTATTATTAAATGATATTTTTTTCTCATATGGTTTTAAAATCATGTGTATCTTCTTATAATAAAAATGTTAAACCATTGATCATTAATTTTTAACATAATAATTTTAATAGTTTTAGTCATTTATTGTCGTTTTTAAAAATTCAAAATATAACATATACGAAAAAATCTAAATTTTACTTTTATAGCTAATTTGATTGTTTAATTTATTTTAATAATATAAAATTAAACAAAAAATGATGGAGGAGATATAAATTGTTATCAAATCTTTATTATTAAAATCATTAATTGTCATATATATATTAGTCATTTATGGTAATTCCGTAGGTTTTATTTAAGGAAAGAAAATAACATATCATATCATTATATCATATAGTTTGACCAACTTATGTATCTAACAACATATAAAAATCGAATGTGGACCTACTTATTTTTCAATTGAATGTAATTGACTACCTAATTGAGTGCCACCTATGCATTGGGACCTATTTTAATTAATACAAAATTGAAGTTACACCTTTTCAAATGTTTCTCAATTAATATATAGGGGATATTATATATATTGTATACATTTTGCATTTATGGAGTATAAGATATTTTTGTTTCTGAGTTTAATTGTAAAATTATTGTGTTGAATTATCAAAATTAGATAAACGAAGAACAAAAGAAATTCGACAAATTTGTGGATCTGTACTAATGTTATTGTTTAATTTAACAGATTTAGACTAATTTAGATTGATCTAAACCCGATTTAAAACAGTTCAACAGATTTAAATCATATAAATCGGATTTTAAGAAAATTGTTTCGGATCGAGTTACCGCCTAAAAATCGATTTTGAGAACCATGGTCTTAACTTTCTTCTTGTTTTTCTTGCAGGGGCATAAAGAATGGGTTACTGAGGTTAACTTTCTTGGTGTGGTTGAGCATACAAACTTGGTGAAGTTGCTTGGCTATTGTGCAGAAGATGATGAGCGTGGGATCCAACGGCTTTTGGTTTATGAATACATGCCAAACCGAAGCGTTGAGTTCCACTTATCTCCTCGGTCACTCACCATCCTTACTTGGGATCTCAGGTTGAGAATAGCTCAAGATGCAGCTCGTGGTTTAACATACCTTCACGAACAAATGGAGTTTCAGGTAATCAACCGTCTCATGACTTGAATTGATCTCATTGTTTCTCTCTTTTAGTGACTGTTATAATGTGTGTTACAGATAATATTCAGAGATTTTAAGTCATCGAACATTCTTTTGGATGAGAACTGGAAAGCAAAGCTCTCTGACTTTGGTTTGGCTCGTTTAGGTCCATCTGAAGGACTAACTCATGTTTCTACTGATGTAAGCTCTCTGCATTCATCTTTTGGTTGCAAGATTTGTACTAGACTAGGAGGGCATTCGGGTCTTGGGACCGAATCTATTCAGGTCGGTTATTCTCGGGTTAGAATCTATACCAGTCGATTCTTTTAGGTTCCGGTTCTTTAGGTTAGAGGATTTTTGACCCATCTACGTACTTGTAAATTTTCGGTTTTGGGTTTGATATTTCGAGTTGTTCTGGTTCGGAATATTAGGTCCGGTAAAATGTCCATGCCTAATTTGTACAAACATCTATGTTTTTAATTGGTTTTCTTCGGTTTGGTTAGGTTGTAGGTACAATGGGTTATGCAGCTCCTGAGTATATTCAAACAGGTCGTCTCACATACAAAAGCGATGTGTGGGGTTATGGAGTGTTCGTCTACGAGCTCATCACAGGGAGGAAACCAGTTGATAGGAACAAACCTAAGGGAGAGCAGAAGCTTCTAGAATGGGTGAGACCTTATCTATCCGACACAAGGAAGTTCAACCTCATATTAGACCCGAGGCTAGAAGGGAAGTACCCTCTCAAATCAGTTCAGAAGCTAGCGGTTGTGGCCAACAGGTGTTTAGTTAGAAACCCAAAGGCACGTCCCAAGATGAGTGAAGTGTTGGAGATGGTGAACAAGATTGTGGAAGCGCCTTCATGTAGCGGTACTAGCCCGCAGCTAGTTCCGTTGAAGAGTTTGGAGACTTCTAGAGACGCTGGAGGGAAAAAGAAGAGGGGTTTAGAGAACGGTGGTGGTGAAGGAGGTTGGTTTGGTAAGTTATGGAACCCAAAGACAATAAGAGCTTGTTGATTGTTTACTTTACAAAAAAAAAAAGAGACTGAAGAGCTTCAAGATTTGGATGAGAGCAATGTCAAAATCAAAGCTCATATACATACATGAAGATTGTGATATATGCTTAATGTTATTAGTTTGATGTTTGTTATTTATGATTGTAACCACAACTGAATTACCAAAATATGTATATAAGCTTATCATGAGTTTTGTTCCAAAGCTAAGCTCTCAGCACAAGAATATTTGAACTGAAAGTTTATGTGTTAAAAGTACCTATTAATTACCGCAAGTAAATCTTTCCACAAAACCTAAAGAAAACAATTATGGTTTTGATTTTGGGTTTAAATTGTGGACTGCTGAAATTTTGGAAAAGAATATTATAGCCGATAGGTAGGAAGATTGTTAGTTTGGTTAGGTATATATTCCTTTTGATAATTATTATTGATATGTAGAAAAATATAAAACTCGAACATGTTTTACAGATTCAAATGTGAAACGAAATTTTTTGAAATGAAGAAATATTTTTGTTTCATCTTTTATATTAATGCAAGAAAATGTTCAAAAAAATATATATTTTTGTTTCAATTCTCTTATTTCTAAAATTATTTTTGATAATTTTGGAGTTATTTATCCACAAAACAGAAGTAGGGTATAAGTTCGAGAGAAAAGGAAATAATAGGGGTCGGTTATGATACTTCTAGAAAAGAGGGAATTAAAGAGAATTGGAGTTATTTATTCACAGAATAGAATTAGAGTGTAAGTTCGGGGAAAAAAGGAAATATTAAGGGTCGGTTATGATATTTCTAGAAAATTAGAAAAAAGGAAAATAAAGGAAAATAAAGTCTAAGGTCTCTCTCTTTGCCAACAAGAAACGTAGAGTCGATATAACTTACTGCGAAGATCTCTCTTCTCTTTCAGATCCCTTTCTCACAAAATCCATCTCTCAAATAACCTCTCAACTCTCTGAGGAAACTCTTTCATCGCTAATCTCGCTTCCATTATGTCGAACCCAGCTGAATCTTCAGACTCGTAAGTTACCCAGATCTCCGATTTTTGCTTTTCCGATTCCGATCTATTGAACTCTGGGTTTTCGATTTCGCGATTAGGGTTTTGGTTGATCTAGTGTATATAGCTAAAAGCTCGATCCTTTTGTTGTGTTATCAGGAAACCGAAGAAGGATTTCAGTACTGCTATTCTTGAGAGGAAGAAGTCTCCGAACAGACTCGTCGTCGATGAGGCCATCAACGATGATAACTCCGTTGTGTCTCTCCACCCTGCTACCATGGAGAAGCTCCAGCTCTTCCGTGGTGATACCATTCTCATCAAGGTTGGATCTTTTTTCCTTTGCTCGTTTTGTATACTTATGAAACCATGATTGATCTTAGGTATTATGATTATGAAGAGATTTGCTTTTTGAGTATAGAGTTATAGTATTGTACTGATTCTGTGTTGATGATTTTTTTTTTTTGGGTTCTCTGTGGATTTTAATTTGGTTTTTGGTTTTGTGTTTTCAGGGTAAGAAAAGGAAGGACACCATCTGCATCGCTCTTGCTGATGAATCGTGTGAGGAGCCAAAGATCAGGATGAACAAAGTGGTCAGGTCTAACTTGAGGGTTAGACTTGGTGATGTTATCTCTGTTCACCAATGCCCTGATGTCAAGTACGGAAAGCGTGTGCACATCTTGCCTGTTGATGACACTGTTGAAGGAGTCACTGGAAACCTCTTTGATGCTTACCTCAAACGTAAGTTGCCTTTTTTTTGTTTTGTTTTGTTTGAGATATATTGTTTATTGATTGGTTTTGTGAATATAATTTGATTTTGTTTCAACAGCTTATTTCTTGGAGGCATACCGTCCGGTGAGGAAGGGCGATCTCTTCCTAGTGAGAGGAGGAATGAGGAGTGTGGAGTTTAAAGTCATTGAGACGGATCCTGCTGAGTACTGCGTGGTTGCTCCGGACACTGAGATTTTCTGTGAGGGTGAGCCAGTCAAGAGAGAGGATGAAGAAAGGCTTGATGAAGTGGGTTATGATGATGTTGGTGGAGTCAGGAAGCAGATGGCTCAGATCAGGGAGCTTGTTGAGCTTCCCTTGAGGCACCCTCAGCTGTTCAAGTCAATTGGTGTTAAGCCACCGAAGGGAATTTTGCTTTATGGACCACCTGGGTCTGGAAAGACTTTGATCGCTCGTGCTGTTGCTAACGAAACAGGTGCCTTCTTCTTCTGTATCAATGGGCCTGAGATCATGTCCAAGCTGGCTGGTGAGAGTGAGAGCAACCTCAGGAAAGCGTTTGAGGAGGCTGAGAAGAATGCTCCTTCGATCATATTCATTGATGAGATCGACTCTATTGCACCGAAAAGGGAGAAGACGAATGGAGAGGTTGAGAGGAGGATTGTGTCTCAGCTCCTTACGCTTATGGATGGGCTGAAATCTCGTGCTCATGTTATTGTCATGGGAGCAACCAATCGCCCCAACAGTATCGACCCGGCTTTGAGAAGGTTTGGAAGATTTGATAGGGAGATTGATATTGGTGTTCCTGATGAGATTGGACGTCTTGAAGTTCTCAGGATCCATACAAAGAACATGAAGCTTGCTGAAGATGTAAATTTCTGATTCTACCTCTGCCTGTGTTTGTTGTGTCTTAATGAAGCCTAACTCTTGTTGTGTTTTGTTTTTTTTATTTCAGGTTGATCTAGAAAGGATCTCAAAGGACACACACGGTTATGTCGGTGCTGATCTTGCAGCTCTGTGCACTGAAGCTGCCCTGCAATGCATCAGGGAGAAGATGGATGTAATTGATTTGGAAGATGACTCCATAGATGCTGAAATCCTCAATTCCATGGCAGTGACCAATGAACACTTCCACATTGCTCTCGGCAACAGCAACCCATCTGCACTTCGTGAAACTGTGAGTATTACCGCACCTAGAACGAGATCACATCCTGTATTTTCACATAAATCTGATCCCAAACTTTCTTTGTTTTGCAGGTTGTGGAGGTTCCCAATGTTTCTTGGGATGACATTGGAGGTCTTGAGAATGTCAAGAGAGAGCTCCAGGAGGTAAAATGCTCTTTCCAGTCTTACTTGGATCTGTCCGTTAATTATAAGCTAAGCTTAACCTCTGTGATTGTTTAAATGCAGACTGTTCAATACCCAGTCGAGCACCCAGAGAAGTTTGAGAAGTTCGGTATGTCTCCATCAAAGGGAGTCCTTTTCTACGGTCCTCCTGGATGTGGTAAAACCCTTTTGGCCAAAGCTATAGCCAACGAGTGCCAAGCAAACTTCATCAGTGTCAAAGGCCCTGAGCTTCTCACCATGTGGTTTGGAGAGAGTGAAGCAAATGTCCGTGAAATCTTTGACAAGGCCCGTCAGTCTGCTCCATGTGTTCTCTTCTTTGACGAGCTCGACTCCATTGCGACTCAGAGAGGAGGTGGAAGCGGAGGTGATGGTGGCGGTGCAGCGGATAGAGTCCTGAACCAGCTTTTGACTGAGATGGATGGAATGAACGCCAAGAAGACTGTCTTCATCATCGGAGCAACCAACAGACCCGATATTATTGATTCTGCTCTTCTCCGTCCAGGAAGGCTCGACCAGCTCATTTACATTCCACTGCCAGACGAGGATTCCCGTCTCAATATCTTCAAGGCCTGCTTGAGGAAGTCACCCATCGCTAAAGATGTAGACATCAACGCTCTCGCTAAGTACACACAGGGATTCAGTGGTGCTGATATCACTGAGATTTGCCAGAGGGCTTGCAAGTACGCCATCAGAGAAAACATCGAGAAGGTCAGTATCATGCTTGTTAATCTCTTACTGAGATTACTAAGAGTTTCCAATGTTTAAATTTTGCTCTTTGGTCCTTTTGTTTCAGGACATTGAAAAGGAAAAGAGGAGGAGCGAGAACCCAGAAGCCATGGAGGAAGATATGGATGATGTATCAGAGATAAAAGCTGCGCACTTTGAGGAGTCGATGAAGTATGCACGCAGGAGTGTGAGTGATGCAGACATCAGGAAGTACCAAGCCTTTGCTCAGACGCTGCAGCAGTCTAGAGGGTTTGGTTCCGAGTTCAGGTTCGAGACTAATGCTGGTTCAGGTGCTACCACTGGAGTCGCTGATCCTTTTGCCACGTCTGCAGCTGCTGCTGCGGACGATGATGATCTCTACAATTAAGTTATCAAGTTTATCATACTTTGTTATTTAAGGTTTCAGTCGGATTCTCTCTATTACTTCTGGATACCTTGTGTTTCTTTTAAGTTATCAGAATTAAGTTCTCAATTGACTTGTTAACTTGAGGTCTTTGCTAATGTGAAGATTACAAAAGCAGTGGCGGTTTGATCCAGAAGTTAGCAAGTAGTTTACTTTCGTTGCTATCAATGCACTTCACAACAAGCCTCAAGTAAAAAAGATTTGTTAATCAACAAAGCTCAAGCCACATAGTTTAAAGTAGTAGTCATGCTGAAAGATCAAAGATGAACATAAACTTATTAAAGTAACACCGTCTTGTTAAAACTTAAAACACTCGATCTTTAGCCTTCAGCGCCTAGTCCACGTGCTTTAGGACGTCTCACAGCGACCAACGGATTGACTATGCCTTGTGACTCTCTTCCCAAACCAGAGCCATCCACAAAACCCATTCTCGCCATCATCCTCGAACCAAAACCTGTTGTGTGCTGCTCAAAGGCTCCCAATCTTTTGTCTCTAATCCTTGCTGAGCCAGAGCCACCACCAATGACATGGGAGACGCGTTTGACTTGTTTCCCAGAGGAAGAAGATCTGTTCCTTTTAGCGTTGTTATTGCTTGATGGACTAGCCTCTTCGGTATCAATGGAGAAATCCAGACCTAAACCAAGTGATTTCGGACGTTGAACAGCTTCTATTGGCTGTGCTATCCCCTTACCCTCCTTTCCTAGACCGCCTCCTTCTATGAATCCCATTTTTGCCATCATTTTAGATCCAAAGCCTCTGGTGTGTACCTCAAACGCTCCAATATCTGCTCCACTAGAGGCTTCCGGAGTAGCTTCACCCACTTGTTTAGCATCTTTGACATCAAAAGACGTCTTTGCCACAGCGATCTCAGAATCAATAATACCACTTGACACAAACGAAACAGGTTGCTCAGCATATGAACTCTTCTTCCCGCTGCTTTTGTTTCTCTCCCGTTCTTCTCTAGTAGGCCGCTTTTTGGCTGAGTCTTTCGCTTTCTTCCTCTCTAAACCTCCAGATTTAACCTTCACCCCTCCTCCGCTGACAGCAAAATCCTCCTCCTCCTCTCCTGCTCCTATTAGCTTCTCAATTCGAACCTTATCGCTAGCAGAAGGCATACATGTCTGATACGTTCTAGTAACCGTCACAAAGCTTTTCTTTCCAGAACCAGTGCAGCTACTTGATAAGCGGTACACATCTGCTAACCGTCTTACCTGAGAGCAATCTCGGTTATGCATACGCTGGAAACAGTGCATGTCCACGTTTTCAAGAACGAAACGCCCTAACTGAATGTTTATATCAGCAAGATCAACACCGCGCTGCAACATTCTCTCGCGACGCTTCAGAGCAATATACTCTTTGCGATGTTTCTTCTTCTCACCAGGAAAGTTACGAGAATGCTTGCTCTTTTGTGCCCCTGAAGGCCAAGACTGTGGAAGAAACTTAGTCTTCTTATTCTTCTTCCCCGAAAGACTTCTTGGATCTTTCACAAACATAAGATCATCCATTGTAGCCTTACCATGCCCTGATGAACCACTTCTTGTAAACTTCTTCTTGCCATACTCCATTGACGCCTTTTGTAGAGCAAAACCAGTCAGCTTCTTCCCTGTCTTCATCTCAGCAGAAGAATCACTTCCAGAAGTGTCAGACAAATCCAGTTGATCTAGTGACTTTTCTGCCAGCCAATGAGCATCCAACATATTCTCACTGCCACCAATACCTTCCAAGTAATCCTTCGCAACGGCGTCATCAATCTCGGTATCACTTCCAAACATATACTCCGAGCTTTCACTCTCATCAGATGACTCCTCACTCTCTACAGACCCAATGCTTCCTTCCTCTTCTTCTCCACCACTCTCTTCATCATCAGATATATCTTCAGTGTAAAGCTTCATCCCTCCAATAGAAATGAACCCTGAGTTCCTCTTCGACGGTTTCACTTTCACAACATCAGGCATCGCCTCATCTCCACCCTCTTCACAAGTCTCTTCATCTCCCAATGCCTTAGAAACAGAAAGGCTACCACTTGGCCCAGCATCAGATTCAAAGCCCAATCCTTTATGAGAGTCGTCATCATCACCACCCAAAACAAAACTCGGCTCGTATCCATACTCATAATTTACCTTAACCACTTCCTTCGAAGGCGTCTGATCATCAAGATACGCAACGATCGGGTTCCCATCTGTCTTCCCCAGAAGTAACTGATTCGATCCAACTCCAACCGTTTGATCGCGTGAAGGATACTGATAGGCGTAGGTTTGACCACTGCATCTCCTCAGACCAGAAGCAGAAGCTTTTGCACGATCTGAGCTTCCGGGCTTCTTCGATCCCTTTCCGGAAGAGCTTCTTCCACGAGACGGCGTCGAAAAGGAATGATCTTTCGGGAAATCGGCGAGAGCGCCTCCTTCTACGAACAGAGTGTTGTTGGTACGTCGCCGACGACCGCCGGAGGAAGAACCCGCCGCGCGGTGTCCGGGAGATCTGGATTTGCTTCTCCCGGAACCACCGCCGCTTGATCTTCTCTTGCCACCGCCTCGCATAATTTAATTAACCGAACTCCGGATAGAAGGGGAAACCCTAATTTGGGGAAGACGATGAAGAAATAAGAAAAAAAAATGAGATCTTCTTATTAGCCTGTGTCTCTGGTTCTCCCCGAAACTGCTGGGCCACGTTAACTAAAACGATGGGTTTCGTGTCGTTTCACTCCTGGAGAGGAATCAAATGTTGGATATACTCCCTTGGGGAACAGGGCCCAGTTGTACTATCATCAACACAATGGCCGGAGGAGCACTAACCCTCTCCCTGAGACGGTAATGTTCTCAAAAACGACGTCATTTTAAACTTTCTTCACTTTGCTTTGGTCGCTTTCTAAACATTAATCATATTCTATCCTGAGAGAGGATATTGCAGTGTCTGTTTCCAAACACGAGGTTAGTAAAGGAAAAGTTCTTTTTTTTTTAATTATCCAGAAACGCCGGTGAGAGTTGAGAGGATAATAAACACAGAGAGGGAGAGAGAGAGCGACGGAGAAATGGAGAAGTACTTTGGAAATGCGTATAGGGGAGATCCAGGAGTGCCGCACGCAGATGCTGATAGGTTCGTGAACATATGGATTGGTTCGGCTGCCTTCTCTGTTCTCACGTGGGTCAATCCTTACATGTGGCAGCTCTCCAACCAGTTCAAGTAAAGAACTCTTTTTTACGCTTTCTTTGTCTGTCTTGAGTAATCCGGGTTCGAAAGTTTGTGTCTTTTTGGTTTTTTTTGTGTGTTTGGTTTCTCTGTGAGTGCGAGTGTTTTGGTGGGTCTGAATTGGCTTCTCGTTCATGTAAGTGAGACTTAGTTTGGGCATATAGCTCTTGATTCTGTTGTTGGGTTACAGGAAAGGTTGAGACTTTAGATTCTTTTTAGCCGAAACTTAATGGAGTTGTTGTTAGTTACCAGCATAGGCATAATAGCTATGTCATTTATTTGATTGTTGAGGGTGCGTTTTTGGTCTTATGGAGACTGTAACTTCATACTAGTCTCTCTCGTTCGTTTCTTAGTACACTTGTATAGCTAGTATGATTCCTATCTTCTTAAGGCTTTGTATGTTCTTCTACTTTGTTCTCTCATACTCTCTAATATGCAGTTATCATGATAAGTGGATGCTCTTCGAGCAGCACCACTGGAAAAAGGCAAGGGCGAAGAAGCAGCCTTACGAATTCAAGGTTTCACACTTTACCCCCAAGAACTGAATTATTATATGTTTTTCTGATATTTTCTTACAACAAGTGTTTGTTTGGTTCTTGTTTTTGTTAATCAGTGGAATAAGATACCAAAGGAAGTCAGGGACTCGTACTATTACAACTGGCCTGTCTACTTCCCCTAGATGAAAGCCTCCGCCTTGCAATCTTCTCGTCTGCCATATGACCGACCAGCGGAGAAAAAGAACTTTGCTTCTTAGTCTCTCTTCCTTTTGTACTTCTGTTGGATTTCAAGTGTCGTTTGAATTGATCACTCAACTATTCTCTGCTTAGTTCTTCTCTTCTTGTTGAAACTCTTATGGCAAGATTGAAACACTCTCTTTTAAGTTCAGAACCAGAATCTGTCTTACCGGCATATGGTTGTGCAACAACACATTATAGAATTCTCCTAACAACCGTCTTTTGAACAAGTTGAAATATTGAAGTTTCAATGTTGGGAATACAGTTGCTTTGACATTCCTCGTAGGTTCTGGGAGAGGGTAGGCAAAGTGTTTTGATAGATATGTCGGTGTTACCTACCAATTAGCTCAATCTAGGGAGGAAATGCATCCTCTGAAACTGCAACAATGGCTCGATAACGAGCTTTTATGAAAACCAGTAAAAGAAAATTGAACTACAACCAGCATAAAGTAATAATTTGTAAATGTGATCATAACATGTTTCTGTAATAAGAGAAACAGTATGAATAGTTAATTCTTGTAAGACAAGAATCTCAAATCAAATAATGATTCCTTTACAAATAACGAAATCAAAGACTATCCCTTCCTACTTTCTTGTAGGATCTTCTGTACTTCTTCCGGCTGGCAGGGAATGGTGAGAGGTCCTCTAGGTTGAAACCCAAACTCCTCTCTCGCCAGTTCAAGCAGTCTTCTGAACTCAGGTTTGTACAACTCTTGAAGCTCCAAAACAAACCTCATTGCTCTCTCTCCTTTAACCGCAATCACTGCTACATGCCCTTCTTTAACATCACTGGGAACCGTTGTTGCACCATTACTCTCTTCCTCAAACTCACCACAATCTTCAACCCTCTTGGAGAGTCCAGTGAATAAGCAGCAAGTTTGTATCTTTCTAATGAAAAGCTTCAACTTCTTGCACATTTCTCAAAAACTTGTGAAGAGAAAGCAAACAGTAGGAAGTAAGGCTCAGGTGGGTTTTCTCTGCTTCTTCTTCTTCTTCTTTGGTGGAGTTGTTGCATTTTTTTGGATTAGAGAGTCTATACTTTATACATTCATAGCATGGTTAGGACTTAGGAGATTACCAAGAAGTTTCTTCATTAACATTTAATGCAGTTCCTTATTTGTGTTCTCTTTCTTTGCTCTCCTGAGAATAGTGGGGCCTCACAAGAACACGGTTTAGCAGCCCAAATAGAAGCCTCTCTTTCTCTGTAACTTCCTTTTTAAATCTCTCTTTTAATTAATTAAAGATATATAGTTAATCTCTGCTTCAGTCTTTTTTCTTTTTTTTTGTCTTTGTAAAGACTCAAGTATACTTATACATCAAAGAATAGACAGAATGTGTAGTAGAACAAGTAAAGTTACCAATACAAAAGCTATTTAGTTTTGAATGTATACAATTTTTTTACCACTGAAATTCTGATATCTTGAAGTACAAGCTAGGTTTGTATTACAGTAGTCAAAGATATAATACGTGTAGTTGTAATATCTTATCATATAAAAGACATACCGTACATATAAAAGAAGTGAAGATATTTGTCATTATCAAGAGGATCGAGTAGAAGTCATATGTTTTTGTCAACCACCTCGTGCTCTGGTCTGTACTGTACGGTATCATTAAATGCTTGTTCAAACTTTCTAACCACCGTCCCGTGTCCCGTACCTTACGACTTATATAACCCTGTAACAGGGTTCGATTCTCCTTGCGGGCCCCATCAGACTCATTTGTATTATCACAAACATATAAAGATTGGATACTATGTGGCACCAACATGGATTTAAACTTGTACAAGTGAGAGATTGGTTACGTTAAGTAGTCGTCAGTAACATCCATGATATAACCTTACAATTTATTAGGCGATTGGGTAATACAACTTGATTCTTTAGACATTTGATTACACAAACACATTTTTAAATCTAGGGACTAGACTAAGGCATTGCTTTCGTAAAGAAAATGTTGCACATATTCTTAATGCGCGTGTATAACAATGTGTCACTCGCCCAGTCCAAAGACATTACTATTAGGGGTAGGCACTTCGGATTCTCAGTTCGGTTCGAATTGGTTAGTTCGGTTTTAGTATTTTTCCAACTAAAATAAACCATAGTTAGCTTGGTTTGGTTCGGTTCGGTTTGTGTTCGGTTTGGTTTATATTTGGTTCGGTTTGTTTTATTGGATCAGTTTAATTAGGTTCTTTTTAGTTTATTTTTTTGTAAAAAAATTATGTTTGAAAACGTAACTTATATAAATATAAACTATGTGAACTAAATTAAATATAAAACTGAAACTAAAACCTTTAAAAAGTCACAAAAAGTATATAAAAATTAAAACAAATGAAAGTTAACTAAAAAAACAACATCATTAGTAACGTCTCTTATATCATTATTAAAAAGTCTACAATGAATCATCTTCCATGTGACGCTATGGAGAAGAACTTTTGTTTTTAATAAAATTTGCTTTAGATTTTAAGTTTAGATTTAACATCCACGTTTACATATATAAGAATACAAAAATACAGAGTTTTCTATTTTTTTAAATCAAATATTTTGATGATTACATATTAGGTTAGAAGAAAATATGTTAATGAATGAAAAATGGAAAATACGTGGTTTGGTATTAGAATTTTAGTATATTGGTATTACTAATATTTTTAATTTAAATAATTACAAAAACACATCGGTTTCTGGGTTCGGTTTTAACTGAACCGAACCATTCGAGTTGGAAAAATCTTCAACCGAATGGTTTGAAATAGACTTTGGTTTGGTTTGAATCGGTTTCGATTCGGTTGGTTCGGTTCGGTTTTTTTCTCACCCCTAATTATTATAGTAGGAGAGTTCTACGAATTTATAATATTTTTTTGGTAAAATTAAAAAAAAACTTAATTAATATTTTAAGAATAGTTTTTAGTTTATCAGTATAAAAACCTAAATTAATCATTTGTAAGGTGTTTTTATATGGTTTGAAAATTTAAAATTTATATTGCTCAGATTTATTTAGTTTTTGTTATAAATTTAATTTATTTATTAACTGAATTTACTTAAAATACATTAAAGCAATTAAAGCAATTTATTAATTACCTCAATGAATCTATTAACATAACACACACCGAACGAACATATTTAACGAAAATTTTACACAAATAAAATTTATAATTTGAAGGTTTGACTAGTTTTTTTTTGCTCTGGTTCAAAATACAATTCAAAATTTCAGTTAAATATGAAAAAATTATAAATATCAACAAAAATATTTTTCAAATTCTAATTTGATGTGAAAATTTTACATACTTTTAGTTATATTATTAGTTAAAAAAATTATTAATGATACTATATTTAGAAAAATTAGAAACATGAACAATACATATCAATTCAATCATGAAATATAAGTTTAAAAAAGAAATACATTCTTACAATTTTACCATATCTGGATAAATTTTCAATATAAACATTAAAAAAAAACCCAATAACTAAACAAAAAACATTTTTGTTTAATAATTTTAATAGAATATTTAAACCATATTTTTTATGCTTTTAAATTATGGTAATGGCTATTTATATATTTAATATCTTATATTTGAATTTTATAACAGAATTTAGTGTCATAATTATGGTAACCTATGTCATAATTAAATATGATCTATGTCATATTTTAAAATAGGATATGTCATCATTTTTTTTCTTAGAATGATTGTGGTAGAAGAAATTTAAACAATCACTTGGCAAATAATGGTGATGATTGGCAAGTGTTTTAGAAGTGTTGTAGAAGATTTTCACAACCAAATTTTTTTCTAAATCACAAAAAAATTTCCAATCATGTTTTATAAAGATCTTTTAACTTTAAAAAATTGTCTTTTTGCTTTTTTTTTTTTGCTATAGAAAGCACAATACTTACAGCACTTATATTTTGACTCTAGAACTTTTTTGTTGTTGACATGGGATATCCGGCGGCCGAGACCCAACAGACTAATCCCCGGATGCCTGACCACTGGCGTCTGTCAGACACAGTTGCTTGCAAGGAGAGTTAGATATCTATGTCGCATGGCCACACGATCAGGGCCGGCCCTGGGCCAAGCCCAATGAAACATTCGCCTTGGGCCCCCAAAATTTTTAAAATTTTTTATATGTAAACAGACCTTTAATTTGTAAAAAAAAAATTTTAGGCCCCCAAATTTTTGAAGTCTTTACTAAATGGTTTTGGACCTCCAAACTTTCAGGGCCGGCCCTGCACACGACTCTAGAAAATTTACAAGTGAATAACTAAATTTACAACCAAAGTGCACAGCAAAAATATTTATAACTACAGAAAAGAAATATACATCACTTATTTTATAACAAAAAAAATATAAAGCTACGATTCTTACCAATTAAGTCCAATAGTAGGATAAGGATCTACATTATTCATACGTAGGGAAAACTTTCCGAATACACTTTATGGAACAAAATATCATTCTACTTCTTCTAATATTAATTTGGTAGGCTATTCTGTAAGAGCAATGCTTTCGACACCACGTGCATTTTCTTCGAGTAAGACCGTCGATGGGAATTATCGAAAACCATTTGCTGTTGAATTTGATACTTTGGCTACAGTTCATAAATGGATCTACCCCCAGTAGACATTTAATGTGAACTGTGATGCTGCACAACGAATTGCACGTATAGAACCCAACATGTGGATATGTTTCCTTCTAGGATATGTCACACCAATTGTATCCTCCTGTATCTTTTTTATAGGATAAGGTGAGATAATGTTCATCATATTTGTACTTCACCTTATATGGTAAAGTGGCACAACGGAAACAAAAAACAAAAGAACATTCGGTACAGTTCAAATGTTTATTTTGTTTTCCGCACATGGATCCCTTTCTGGATATACCTTCTTCAGATGTTTAGAATAAGGAATGTGGATGCAACTCATGAGTGAAAGGCTCTGTAACCAAAGTGCATCTTACATCTAAACTGAAAGAACAAAGTCGTTCATGGCATGTGTATGCAAAACCACAACAATGGTTTCTACAAGCTACACATGCAAATTCCCGTTTCTGATCCACTTGTAGATCGAGTGGATGGGCATGCAGTGGATGCCATTTTTTACGAGGAAGTTGTGCACATGTTTCATGGAGGATAAAATCACATCTCATGCAATTATAAATGTTACCTTCATAGATAGGAAGGATGCACGCTTGACATCTTTTTCCGTCCTCTACTTTATCACTCTCGTTCTTGTCAAGTCTCATGTTATGATGTGGATGGCTGAAATGTTCTATGACTCCATCATCTATCTCTTTGAACGCCTTAATGTTTTCTTCCTCAGTATCTGGTTCTCCTTCGAGTTCTTCTCCGTCCCATAATTAAATCAGTTCGTGTTGCACATTTAGAATGAACAACATAATCGCAATCCTTCACACAAGAGTATCGTCCATAATTTTTGTCAACTCTTTGGCGACAAACTCCACAAGACCAATTCTTATTAGGATGATGAAGTAGAATGAAAGAGAGACGGTGATCATGACGGGATATTCTGATTGTGATTGGTAAGTAGATACACCTGTTGTGGACTACGAAATCGCATTGATATAACAGACATAAATGAAGCATTTATCATCACTCAATGCACAAACATCACAAGTTAGGGAGTTTATTCTAGGGAAGTAGGTGAGGGTATGGTCATGCCTTTTTGGGTAGTTTATAGAGAGGATGTTCAAACTTATCGCACAAACAGGATGTAAATAAAAGTCACATATAGAACAAGAGTAATATAAACCTTCATGAGTGTTTTCTCCACAGCAATTACACTTGTTGTAGTGGCTGCTCCCTACCTAAAGTGTACTCTTGGGGGATGGAAAATGAAGTTGGAGAGGGTGTTTGGGATGATAAGGCACTTTTCTCTCCGGTGGACATTCAACACATTTTTTGTGGTAGGCTCTCATACATTCTTGGCACCAAAAATCAGTGAGATGATTTATTTTACGATTGCAAACGTCACACGAATCGGTAATGTATTCAAAAAATTCTTCGTATAATTCAGAACCGTAGGTGGAAAGAGGGTGAGAATGTAGCCTAGGGCATAAGAAAGTTATAGGAGGAGAAGAGTGGTTGAGGGAGTCCATGTCTTGTACAAAAGGTGTTGTTGCCATATGGCTTGTACAAAAGATGTTGAGGTTGTACGTAAGAAATTTGAAGAGTGGTTTAATTTGAGTTTTGCAGAATCCCACGATATATATAGGTGGCTAAAAGAAATTCAGATACATAGATTTACGCATACAAAGGGTAGAGATTAGAATAACATATCAGTTCAGGCAAAGTATTTTGGTATATATAGGCCATGTTCATTTGTACATCTGAAAAGATGCATCCAGATGGTCCATCTGGGTGTCTTATCTAGATGATCCATCTCGGTGTTGTTCGTTTTTTCATTTCGTCTATGCATCCAGATGAATGCAACTATGTTCGTTTACTTTTTATTTTTTAACTTCATCTGCATCCAGGTGGACTTGTTAATAAAATGACTAAAATATTTTTTTTACGTTTCGGCGGAAAAATAGCATTTTTTACGGATTTGGCGAAAATATTTTTTCGGGTTTTGAGGAAAAATGTGTTTTTGACGAAAAAGTGCATTTTTGTGGTTTGGGCGAAAAATATGTTTTTGCGGGTTTGGCAGAAAATACTATTTGTAGTTTTGGCGGAAAAAGTGTACTTTTTGCGGTTTTGGCGGAAAATATGTGTTTTGACGAAAAATGCGTTTTTGCGGGTTAGACGGAAAAATGCGTTTTTGCGGGTTAGACGGAAAAATGTGTTTTTGCGGGTTAGACGGAAAAATGCGTTTTTGCGGGTTAGACGGAAAAATGTGTTTTTGCGGGTTAGACGGAAAAATGCGTTTTTGTGGTTTTGACGGGAAAATGCATTTTCCGGTTTTGGCGGGAAAATGCGCTTTTGCGATTTTGGCGGGAAAATGCGTTTTTGCGATTTTGGCGGGAAAATGCGTTTTTGCGATTTTGGCGGGAAAATACATTTTTCCGGTTTTGGCGGGAAAATGCGTTTTTCCGGTTTTGGCGGGAAAATGGGTTTTTCCGATTTTGGCGGGAAAATGCGTTATTCCGGTTTTGGCGGGAAAATGCGTTTTTACGGTTTTGGCGGGAAAACGCGTTTTGCGGTTTTTGGCGAGAAAATACGTTTTTACGGTTTTGGCGGAAAAGTGTGTTATTACGTTTTTGGCCGAAAATGTGTTTTTATGGAAATCGTTTTTACGTTTTTTGCGGAAAATGAATTTTTGCGGTTTTGACGGAAAATTTTGTTTTTCAGTTTTGACGAGAAAATGCATTTTTCGGTTATGTCGGAAAAATATATATGAAAAAATAGAATTTTTGGTTTGAAAATAATATTTTGATTTTTTTAAAATTATTTGTCATTTATCATTTTGGACTGAACTAGATGCATTTACATCGAAATGCACCATCAAGACTCACCTTCACTTGAATGATAATTTGAGATGAATTTTTAAAAATTCAACTGGGTGATCCATCTGGATGTAGCATTATAATGTATAAAACGAACATCAATTTGCATTTTCACAGACGAACAGCACCATACTTGTTTAAATGCCACACTCAAGGTGCTAACTATATTAATATACCTCTTTTGTAAAAAATTCTTATGTGACTCTTGTCCCCAATTCTTTCTTGTTATTCCAAAGGAATCTAATAAACTAAACTAAGTATTTACTTTATTGAATAAACTAATTAAATTTGGTACGGTTTAAATTTTGTATTCTAGTCGCAAGAGGCCAAGAGCCATGGTTCCATGCCGGATCAATCGGTGTCGACCAGCGGCAGCATTGAGTCATCTTCTTATGTTCTCCTCATCATCTTGCTGCTGTTAAAGACAGTTCAAAGAACCTCTCAGTGCATATGTACAAAAGAATGCAAAAACGTTTCATTTCCGTATTTTTATGAAATATATAAGGTAACCTGTGTGAGGATTCTGCTAATCAAACAAATCAATGAGAAACCAATAGCAACTTCATCACAAAGAAGACAAGTTATACGCACCTTTCAGGCTAAATTGAGGTAGCCGTTCCTCCTCTACCACTCTTTTCTCGTCCAGCAACTAACCGTGGTCTCTTCTTCTTACCACTGTTAATTAGCTAGCGTGGTCAGGTCAGCTTTAAGCACAAAGACAATAATGCCACAAACAGAGAGACACAACAAGAAGGGAGTAACTTGAGACAACGTGGATTAGTTAAGCACATTAAATCAAATGGCTAGATTCAAGAAAAAAATATCAAATTGCCGTGAGCAAAGATGGAACACGCGACCTTCAGATCCAACACTCGCTTGACAATTATATAATGGATTGACCTTCTGATCTAAAGCTCGCTTGACAATTATATATTGATGGTTGTTTAGATATTATACTAACTCCATTTCTCTGTATATAGTAAGATTTTATATCTGTATTGGTCAATTGACAGAAACTAATTCAATATTTGTTGGTAAGTATCGAATAGTTTTGCCAGTATAACAATTGAAAAAGGCTTAAACACCATTGACAAACAAAAATTTGAAACAACTGTGGAATAATATAACTGGGAGGAACTCAAAATCTAGACATAGTTTGAACTCTTTTTTTTTTATACGGAAACAAAACTGATAAATTTCTTAACAAGAGATGAATGGTTTTTAGTTATAGTGTTCTGATAATCCATCTCTCCGTTATCGTCACAATGAATATCCTTGCCTGCTTTTATATAACATAAAGTTTCCACAAAATTTCCATAGAAAAAAATAAGTTGGACAGAAGATCACAAACACATTCTTAGTACCAAAGCCCGTTCCATACTTGAAGGTGGAAGAATCAGATTCAAGTGAAAATTTTACTTTTTTCTCAAAAACAAAATTGACTTGAAGGTGATACGCACAGAAGACATTAGCAAACAATATCTCAATTTTCATTGCCTCAATATGCTAAATTAATTCCAAAACATAATTAGCTAAATATGCAAAATATCCAGCTTTAAGGTGATATGTATAACACGATAACTAACCTGAAAGTGAGAGCTATTGAGGCAGCGAGCAATCTGTTGAAACAATGGAACCATGCAACGCTGGAACTCAACAGGCTGCGTTGCCTCAAGAACTTCTTCAAGTTCCTGAAGGAAGAGATTCTCCTTGGTGCAATTCGTCACAGGCAAATACTTCAACAACCCCCTGATGACTGTATCCGCTAGCTTATAATCCTTTTCCACAAACTGAACGATGCAATAAGACAACTGCTGATGATATATCTCTATCGGTTTAGGCTTATGCAACGGTATCAACACCCTGATGAGAAACAGCTTGTGCTCCTCCTTCATAGGCAAACCCGTTTACAATACTTTCCTAATTTCTTGTAAAATCTTCTGTACTTCTTCTGGCTGACAGAGAATGGTGAGAGGTCCTCTAGGTTGAAACCCAAACTCCTCTCCCGCATGTTCAAGCAGTTTCCTGAACTCAGGTTTGTACAATTCTTGAAGCTCAAAAACAAACCTCACAACTCTCTCTCCTTTTACAGCAATCACTGCCACATGCCCTTCTTTAACATCACTGGGAACCGTTGTTGCACCATTACCCTCTTCCTCAAACTCACCACAATCTTCAACCCTCTTGGATAATCTGTGAATAAGCAGCAAGTTTGTAGCTTTCTAATGAAAAGGTTCAACTTCTTCTTGCATTGTAGCTTTCTAATGGTGGAGTTGTTGCATTGTTTTGGATTAGAGAATCTAGATTTTATATAGGCATATCATGGTTAGGACTAAACATTTAATGCAGTTAGAGCACGTCCAACGCATGATTTAAGGGGGTCCTTAGCCGTAATCTCTTCCATTTGCCGATTAAAAAACTATTAAAATAACCCCTAAAGCTAAGGATTAATCCTAAGTTAAGGATTAGTCCGCCCGGGTACGTAATGCGCTGGCAGGGTGGTGTTTCGTGTGGGAAGAGAAAGAAAGACGCGTCGTCTTTCACTTTGTCGAGGCAAGAAAAAAACCCGAGACGCGACGAAGAGGCGATAGAGCGGCGATAGAGAGGCGAGTCACGACCGGCCTTTTGGAAGATAATCCGACCTCTCCTTCTTTTTGATTTCGTTCAATTTCATCGGTTCAAAGGGTTCGATTGTGGCGTTAAACGATTTAGGGTTTGAAATTATTTTGGGGATTTCAATCGAATTAGGGTTTTCGTCGGGGGTTTCTATTTTCTTCTTCTGTTGGTGATGGTTTGATGTTGTCGAGGCGATTAGAGGTTGGGGATTGAGAAAACCCTAATTGTTCAAATCAAATTAGGGTTTTCTTTAAAAGTTTGGTTCTTTCTTATTTTCGCCTGGATTTATTATGAACTAGGGGTTTGTCGTGGGTTAAGAATCGACTAATAATGGTTTTCCTTTTCAAATTATTTCGTTGCAGGTACTGATATGGAGGAAGAACTCCGAGATATGAAGGCACACAAAGCGTACATCAGCCAGGTTGATTTCGTTGCAAATGCGCAACAGGGCATTCCCCAACTGTGCCCCTGTGGATCAATCATGAAGAGGACCGTAGATGAAGTTGATACATATGACTACCTCCCCGGGAAAAGGTTCTTCATTTGCAAAGACTTCGAGGTTAGTATTGATTCTCTATCTATGTTGATTATGTTGATTATGTTACTAAGATATTTGTTTATTGTCTGATTAGTTTCCCTTTATTTGTTTGGCAGAATGACGGTCTTTATTTCAGGCAACCATGGGTCATGGCTGTGGAAGAAGAGGTCGAGAGGCTCAAACAACGCGTTCACGATCATGACAAGCTTCTGAGAGAGTGTAAAGCACTTAAGGTATGTTTATGCTTTCAGTAAAGATACTTGTTTGTTGTAGATTTGTAACTCATTGTTTATTTCTTTACTTTGAAATGCAGTCACAGGTTAGAAGGCTGGGAGAGCGGGTGGCTGATCTTGAGCGACTCCACTGAGGTTAGTAACCATTCTTCTTTCCCTAACAAAACTATAGTCGCTTAGTTAGAACTTATTAGTTTGATAGAAACGGATAGGAGTGTCGGTTAATGGTTTAGTTTGTAAAGCATGCTTTTGGAGTATTGCAAGCTCGATTTGCAATAGTCAAAAACCCGGCTATTTTGTGGGACAAGAGACAAATCGGGATGGTTATGCGAACATGTATCATACTGCACAATATGATCGTAGAAAATGAACGCAATGGATATACTCAGTGTGATATATCAGAGTTTGAAGAAGGCGAATCGAGTAGAACTTCAGAGGTGGATATGTCATATGCTCGCAAGCCTTCAAATTTCCGTGCTATGCTTGAAATTCGTAGCCAAGTTCATGACCAATATATACATGAACAACTTAAATTTGATTTGATTCAAAATCTTTGGAACAAATTTGGTAATGATGAAAATGTTTAATTGTTGTATGTTTTTTTTTTGTGTTTCAATAAAAATAACATTTTCAAATTTTCTTGTTTAATTTTTTTTTTTAAGGATTCTAAAACGGATAACACCATTGGACC
Source organism: Brassica napus (assembly GCF_020379485.1). Taxonomy (NCBI): domain Eukaryota; kingdom Viridiplantae; phylum Streptophyta; class Magnoliopsida; order Brassicales; family Brassicaceae; genus Brassica; species Brassica napus. The sequence goes on along the minus strand of NC_063448.1, from coordinate 52,566,452 downwards.
AATATTTCTGATTAGAGTCCTTAACTATTCAAAAAAAAAAAATTAAATTAATGCTAAGTACTCCAATGGTGGGTAAACACCATTGGAGGTGCTCTTACGTTCCTTATTTGTGTTCTCTTTTTTTGCTCTCCTGAGAATAGTGGGGCCTCATAAGAACACGGTTTAGCAGCCCAAATAGAAGCTCTATTTCTCTGCAACTTCCTCTTAAATCTATCTTTTAATTAATTAAAGATATTTAAGATATATAGTTAGTCTCTGCTTCAATTTTTTTTTGTCTTTGTAAAGTTATACAAATGTGTAGCCTGGGCAAAATAACCGGAACCGAAGAACCGAACCGGAACCGAACCGAAATACCCGAAACCGGAACCGGACTAATACCCTCAAATACCCGAACGGTTCCTATATTTTAATATCCGAAATAACTGAACCGAACCGAAACCAAACCGAGAACCGAACGGTTACCCGAATATATAAAAATATTAATTATATATACATATAACATCACTAAATATATATATTTAATTTAAAATTCTATTAAAAGTATCTGAAAATAGTTGAGGATAACTAAATTATTATAAAGTATCCAAACTACCCGAAAGTATCCGAAACTAACCGAATAGTTTTATCCGAAATATCCAAAGTAATCCGAAATATCCATTTTTTTTATCTAAATCATCATAATTATTTGATATTTTACCCTAAATAACCGATATTTTATCCAAATTATCCGAACTACCCGAACTATCCGAACCCGAACCGGATCCAAATGAGAACCGAACTTTTTCCGGATATTTTCCGGTTCCTACATTTACTATCCGAACCGAACCGAACCCGAAACTATCCGAACCAAACCGAACCGAAAATAGGTTAAGTACTAAATGGATCCTCTAGTCCCTACCCGAACTACCCGAAACCCGAAATACCCGAACCGAACCGAACCGATATCCAAAATGCCCAGGCCTACAAATGTGTAGTAGAACAAGTAAAGTTACCAATACAAAAGCTATTTAGGTTTGCATGTATACAATATTTTTTTCACTGAAACTCAGACATCTTGAAGTGCATGCTGGGTCTGTATTATAGTAGTCAAAGATAATACGTGTAGTTGTATATCTTATCATTTAAAAGACATACCGTACAATCGTACATATAAAAGAAGAGAAGATATCTGTCATTATCTAGAAAATCGAGTAGAGAGTCATATGTTTTTGTCAACCACCTCGCGCTCTGGTCTGTACTGTACGGTATCATTAAATGCTTGTTCAAACTTTCTAAAGCACCGTCTCGTGTCCCTTACCTTAGGGCATCCGCATTGCTAGGACCAAAAAATTGGTCCTTAGATTAATTTATTGTTTTTGTTATGTTAAGAGATTTAGTTAAGGACAATTAGAAAATGAAAGATTATTGGTAGGACCAAAATATTGGTTGGAGAGCTTCGTTGGAGAGATTTAGGGCGAGGGATTGAGGGCGACAGATTGGGATCGACAGAGAGATGGGAGAGATGGGAGAGATGGGACAGATCGCCGGAAGGTTCGACGGAGTCCGCGGTCGAGAGCTCGGTGGAGGGAAACCGTCGAGAGAGATGGGAGACGATGCGAATGATTTCGTCGAAAGAGATGGAAGACTTTCCCAACACCGAACACTCCTTCCCCTCTCTCTGTGACACGTGCAGCTAAGGACACGAACTTAAAACTTCTTAATTAACATACGTGAGCTAACATTTTCTGTATTATTGATTTAAATTGATTTAAATTAATTACCTATTATGCTAAGGACGCGCTAACAACCGCGCGATACAGATGCCCTTAAGGATGGGTTACGTTCACTTTTCGTCTACAGTAACATACATTTGTTTTTGTCAATAACATACATCATACATAGCCTTAGGAATTATGATTTAGGCGATTGGATGATACAACTTTATTCTTTAGACATTTCATCACACAGACACATTTTACAATACAGGGACTAGAACCAACAACTAAGACATCGCTTTGGTCAAGCAAATGTTAAACATTCTCGGGCAGCTCTAGGAGTAAATATTCTTGGGAAGCTTTAGGACAGAATATATACACTCCATGGAACAAAGTAATAGTCTACTTCCTTTTAAATCATCAGCTTCATAGGCTATTCTGTAACGGCAATGCTTTCGACACCCCATGCAAATTTCTCGAGTAAGACCATCGTTGGGAATTATCCGAACCCATATGTAGCCTTTGATTACGAAACCTTGACCATGGTTCATAAATGGATCTACCCCCAATATACATTCAATGTGAACTGTGATGCTACACAACGAATCACACTTATAAAACCCAACATGTGGATATGTTTCCTTCTCGCATATGTCACACCAATTGTATCCTCCTGTATCTTCATTGTAGGATAAAGTGAGATAATGTTCGTCATGTTTGTACTTCACCTTATATGGTAAAGTGGCACAACGGAAACAAAAAACAAAATTAAAACATTCGATACAGCTCAAATGTTCCTTTAGTTTTCCACACATTGAACATCTGAGTTTGATGCCTTCGTTAGATGTTAAGAATAACGGAGTGTGGGTGTGAGTCATGAGTGAAAGGCTCGGAAACCAAAGCGCATCGTACATCTAATTGAAAAGAACAAGCGCCTTCGTAGCACGTGTATGCAAAACCACAACAATGGTTTTCACAAGCTACGCACTCGAATCTACGTTGATGAGCCACTTGTAGAGTAAGTGGATGGGCATGCAGCGGATGCCATTTTTTACGAGGAAGATGCGCACATGTTTCATGGAGGATAAAATCACACCGCATGCAACTATAAATGCTACATTCATAGATAAGAAGGATGCACGCTTGACACCGTTTTCCGTCTTCCACTCTACCATTCTCCTTCTTCTCAAGTCTCATGTGATGATATGGATGACTGTCATGTTCTATAACTCCGTTGCTTATCTCTTTAAACGCCTTAATATCTTCATACTCGACTTCTGGTTCTCCTTCAAGTTCTTTTCCGTCCCATAAATCTTCTCGTGTTGCACATTTAGAATGAACAACATAATCGCAATAATCCTTCACACAAGAGTATTGTCCATAATTTTTTTCAACCCCTTGGCGACAAACTCCACAAGACGACCAATTCTTATTAGTAATATGAGTAATGAAAGAAAGACGGTGGTAATGACGGGATATTCTAATTGTGGTTGGTAAGTAGATACACGTATAATGGACGAGGAAATCACATTGGTAACAAACGTAGATGAAATGTTTATCATTACCCAATGCACAAACATCACAAGTTAAGGAGTTTACTCGAGGGAAGTATGTGAGTGTATGGTCGTGCCTTTTTGGGTAGTTTATAGAAAGGCTGTTCAAATTTATTGCACAAAGAGGATGTAAATTAAAATCACAAATAGAACAAGAGTAATAGAAATTTTTAGTGTTTTCTCCACAACAATTACACTTGTAATTGCTGCTCCACAGATGAAGTGTATTGGGAGATGGAAAAAGAAGTTGGAGAGGTTGTTTGGGATGATAAGGGACTTTGATCTCAGGTTGAGGTTCAAGACATTCTTTGTGGTAGATTTGGCTACATTCGTTGCCCAAAAAACAGTGGTAGAATGTTTTGCTTTTTGATTGCAAGCGCCACACGGCTGTAACTGGTTATTCCTAATAGGAATACATGGAATAAAAGGAATAATTATATGTGGAATGGAGAAAATTGGAATGATAAACAAAATGGAATAAAAACTGAAATTTGTTTTGGAATTGGAATTCCAATCATCCCACACATTCACGATCATTTTTGATATGGAACAAATGGAAAAGATTTTACAAAGGATTTGTTTTTAAGTTTTATTCCATTTTTGGAATATGTGGAATTGATTTCAAAAGGTTTTCCATGTAACTGGTAAATATTTTTTGGAATTCTGTGGAATGATGCATTCCAAACAATTCCATTCTAAAATTTAGCATTCCAGTTGCAGCCGAAAAGAAATTTCGCAAACGTTTTTCTAATTTAGTATCGCACGGGAAAAGATGGTGAGATTCTTCTAAATACGGATAATTTCGTTTTTCGATGTAATAGGTTTTTGGGTCCATTTGGTTTTTGTATCGTAGCCTAGGGCATAAGAAAGTTGTAGGAGGAGAAGAGCGGTTGAGGGAGTTCATGGCTTGTAAAAAAGAGGTTAAGGCTGTACGTAAGAGATTTGAATCCATCCTTACATATATGTGGCTAAAAGAAATTCACACACACACACATATATATATATATATATATGTGTATGTAAACAGTAAACATCATTATTCCAATTACAAAGGATAGTGATTACAATAACATAACGGTTGACGCAAAGTATTTTCGTTTATATACTTGTTTGAATGTCTCACTCAAGGCATTATATTGATATACAGCTTTTGTAGAAAATTCTTACGTGACTCCTATCACCAACTCTTTCTTGTTATTCCTAAGGATTCTTAGAAACTAAACTAAGTAAAGACAGAGTTCTAAGTGTTAGAAAATATGCGGTCAAATTTTGCGGAAAACCAGAATTTGCGGAATTTAGGGGAGCGGGAAAACACACACAAAATTGTTAACGGAGTTCGGCCAGCTTTTGCCTACGTCTCCGGACCTGCTACAGATCTTTTATTATCAACCCGGGAAATTATTACAAGCTCTCAACTCATACCCGACCCCAAATACACTCAAGAAATTACACTTAATTTCTTATAGAGAAAGATTTTCTCACAAGAAAGATTTTTTTTTTTTCTCTCTCTCTTGCTCACTCTCTTCTTCTCTTGTTTTCTCTTTGTTTTTGGGATGGATTTCTTCTTCTCCTTGTGTGGTTATTTATAGGAGATTATGGGGAGTTGGTGAAACTTCTTGTTGCACCTACCAAAAAACACAAAAGAAATGTGTTGTTGAATTAATCAACAAACATGTTCTTGATACAACTTCTTGTTGTACCTACCAAAAAAACATGTTCTTTACAATCTCCCACTTGAAGACTGATTTTAATCTGTCTTCACACCTTGATCAATGTAGCAGGTCTTCCCAGCTTGTTACTCCAACAAGCCAACTAAGGTTGCACACAACCTCAGCTTGTCATACGGCACGACCTTCGTCAACATGTCTGCCGGATTCTTGCTTCCTGGGATCTTCTCAAGCACCAACATTTCATCTTCTAACGCTGATCTGATGAAATGATATCGACGATGTATGTGCTTCGTCCGAGCATGGTAAACCGGATTCTTTGCCAAATCGATAGCACTTTTACTGTCACAGTACAACACACATTTCCCTTGGTCATGGCCTAGCTCTTCTAGAAAAGACTGTAGCCATATCATCTCTTTTGTTGCCTCCGTTACAGCAACATACTCAGATTCACAGCTTGATAGAGATACAATTTTCTGCAACTTTGAAACCCAACAAATTGCAGTACCACCAAAGGTGTAGACATACCCGGTTGTGCTCTTCGTGCTGTCAATGTCACCTCCATTGTCAGCATCAACATATCCCTGCAATCCCGTCTTAGACTTCGTGAAACATAGCGATAAACTTGGATTTCCTTTTAGATATCTGAAAATCCACTTAACGGCTTCCCAATGTTCCTTTCCTGGATTGCTCATAAATCTGCTAACGACTCTCATTGCATATGCAATGTCTGGCCTTGTACATATCATCGCGTACATCAAGCTTCCTATAGCAGAAGCATATGGAACTTTATCCATACATGCCATCTCGTCTTCCGTCTTTGGAGACTGTTCTCTGGATAACCGAAAGTGACTTGCCAGGGGAGTACTAACTGGCTTCGCATCATCCATGTTAAACCTCTTGAGGACTTTCTTCACATACTCCTCTTGTGATAACTTAAGACCTTCCTTGCTTCTACTGATTCTCATCCCTAGAATCTGTCTTGCTTCTCCAAGGTCTTTCATCGCAAACTCTTCTGAGAGTTTCGTCTTCAAACTATTGATCTCGTGCAAGTCTGCTCCTACTATCAACATGTCATCGACATATAGGAGCAATATCAAGTAGGACTCTTCAAGCGTCTTGAAGTAACAACAGTGGTCAGCTTCACACCTCAAGAAACCAACGCCTTTAATAAAGTTGTCGAACCGTTTATACCACTGTCTTGGAGCTTGTTTTAAGCCGTACAAACTCCTTTTCAGCTTGCAAACAAGGCTTTCCTTCCCTTTTATCTCAAAGCCTTCGGGTTGCTTCATATAAATTTCCTCATCCAAATCACCGTGAAGAAATGCCGTCTTCACATCCATCTGTTGAAGATGCAGATCTTCTTGTGCTACCAGCCCAAGAACCATTCTAATGGTCACCATCTTGACTACAGGAGAGAAGATTTCGGTGTAGTCAACGCCTTCTTTTTGTTGGAATCCCTTCACAACAAGCCTCGCTTTATAGCGCTTACTCCCATCAGGTTCTTCTTTTATTCGGTAGATCCACTTGTTATGCAATGCCTTTTTCTCCTTAGGCAAATCTGCTAACTCCCACGTGTGATTGGATAACAACGAGTCCATCTCGTCGTTCATTGCAAGCTCCCACTTGATCGACTCATCAACTTGCATAGCTTCCTCATAACATTCAGGCTCGCCTCTGTCTGTGAGCAGAATATAGTTGAGCGATGGAGAGAATCTTACTGGCTTTCTGATGATTCTGCTTGACCGTCGTAACTCCGTGACTGGTGTATATGGGACCACTTCAGAATCATCACTTTCTTCAGCCTCACCACTCTCGTCTTGAGAGATTTCTTCTTCTGCTGTTGCGGTATCCTGTGGCAACTCCGGTGTCAGGATATCTTCTAAGTCAACAGCTCCAGGCTCTTTCTTCTCCGAGCCTTCTCTTAGCTTATCCTTGTACAACGCTTCTTCGTTGAACACAACATTTTTGCTGCGGATGATCTTCCGATTTTCATCATCCCAAAACCGGTAACCAAACTCCGTGTCACCATAACCGATGAAGTAACACTTTTTAGACTTCGAGTCAAGTTTACTTCTTGCAGCATCGTCAATGTGAACATAAGCTAAGCAACCAAACACCTTTAGATAAGAAAGGTTTACTTTCTTTCCGCTCCAAACTTCTTCAGGGATCTTAAATCCCAATGGTACAGACGGTCCTCTGTTTATTAAGAAGGCTGCGGTATTGATTGCATCTGCCCAAAACGTCTTTGGTAATCCACAGTGCAATCTCATGCTCCTTGCACGCTCATTCAAGGTTCGGTTCATCCTTTCCGCTATTCCATTCTGTTGAGGCGTTCCAGGAATAATCTTCTCCATCTTGATCCCATTATCAGCGCAATATCTCTTGAACTCGCCGCTGATGTACTCACCACCATTATCAGACCTTAGACACTTCAACTTGAGATTCGTCTCAATCTCAACCATGACTTTCCAAATTTTGAAAACCGAAAACACTTCATGCTTGTTCTTTATGAAGTAAACCCACACTTTTCTTGTGGAGTCATCAATAAAGGTCACATAGTAGTACGAACCTCCCAGCGATGCAACAGGAGCAGGTCCCCACACGTCAGTGTGCACCAGCTCTAACTTCTCAGATTTTGGCTCTCTTCCTCCTTTAGAGAAACTAACTCGTTTCTGTTTCCCAAGGATGCAGCTTTCACACATCTGATGATCCACCGTCTTCAGATCCGAAAGAGCGCCATTTTCCACCATGAGTTTCATCCCTTTCTCACTCATGTGTCCCAACCTACAATGCCACAACTTGGTCTGTTTGGCATTCTCGACAACAGCAACAGTGTCTTGATAACTCGTCGTCATATAAAGAGTGCCTCTTTTATGACCTCTAGCCACCACCATGGAACCTTTCTTGACTATCCAGGCTCCACCACCAAAATTAACATCGTGCCCCATATCATCAAGTTGACCTACTGAAATCAGATTTCGCATCAACTTTGGCACATGTCTGACCTTGGTAATCTTCCACACACGTCCGTCTGACATCTTCAGGTTGATATCTCCAATACCAACTATGTCCAAAGGTAATCCATCAGCAAGATATACCTTTCCGTAATTTCCCGCAACATAATTTTCCATGATGTTATGGTGCGGTGTGGTGTGGAACGACGCTCCGGAGTCAAGCACCCATGAATCAACTGGGCTATCGACATAGGAGATTGACGCTTTGGTGGTATTTGCAGTTGCATCACGAGCTTCAATTTTCCTCGGGGAATCAACAGACACTACCAATGCATCCGCGATTTCACGTGTCACTACATTGGCTCCGCCTCTAGTGTTGTCTTCCTTCTTCGGTGGTGCTCGGCAATTCTTCTTGATGTGACCTGTCTTTCCACAATTCCAGCACTCTGCAGGCTGTCTGAATTTGGACTGGCCCCATCCATTCCTTGACTTCGATCTGTCATTACTCCGGTTATTTCTATCTAGGTTTCTCCCTCTGTTTTCCACGTTGAAAGCAGAGCTCGTTGATGCCTCCCCAGAGTATATCCTTCGAACTTCCTCACCAAGGATACGATCTCTAACATCATTGAATTTGAGCTTTTGAGTACCCACAGAATTACTAACCGCTGCCCTCATCGGCTCCCAACTATTTGGCAGAGATGCCAACAAAATCAGTGCTCGCACTTCATCATCAAACTCGATTTCAACCGATGACAGTTGGTTGACAATCGTGTTGAACTCGTTCACATGTGCGGCAACCAGGCCACCTTCTTCCATCTTCAAATGAAAGAGTTTCTTCATGAGAAATACCTTATTGTTTGCCGAAGGTTTCTCATACATGTCAGAGAGAACTTTCATGAGCCCTTCCGTGGTCTTCTCCTTCGCAACGTTGTGAGCAACGTTTTTCGACAGTGTTAACCTTATAACACCCAGAACTTGTCTGTCAAGGAGCTCCCACTCATCCTGATCCATCTTCTCAGGCTTCTTGCTCAGCGGTTGATGAAGCTTCTTTCCGTACAGATAATCTTCAATTTGCATTCTCCAAAATGCATAATCTGTACCGTCAAATTTCCCGATACTATGCGCCAAACCGTCTTCGCCTCCCATCGTTTCTGGAACCACCGTGTATTAGAACACCTTCGTCGACAAACCGATGTTACTGACAAAATTCACTATTCACGAAGTACTGTTCACGTGAATAGTAACCCCACAAAAAATTTGACCGATCACCGTAACTCAGGCTCTGATACCAGTTGTTAGGAAATATGCGGTCAAATTTTGCGGAAAACCAGAATTTGCGGAATTTAGGGGAGCGGGAAAACACACACAAAATTGTTAACGGAGTTCGGCCAGCTTTTGCCTACGTCTCCGGACCTGCTACAGATCTTTTATTATCAACCCGGGAAATTTTTACAAGCTCTCAACTCACACCCGACCCCAAATACACTCAAGAAATTACACTTAATTTCTTATAGAGAAAGATTTTCTCACAAGAAAGATTTTTTTTTTTTTCTCTCTCTCTTGCTCACTCTCTTCTTCTCTTGTTTTCTCTTTGTTTTTGGGATGGATTTCTTCTTCTCCTTGTGTGGTTATTTATAGGAGATTATGGGGAGTTGGTGAAACTTCTTGTTGCACCTACCAAAAAACACAAAAGAAATGTGTTGTTGAATTAATCAACAAACATGTTCTTGATACAACTTCTTGTTGTACCTACCAAAAAAACATGTTCTTTACACTAAGAACCTCTCAGTACTCGCACACAAAAAAGTATGCGGAAATGTTTCATATCCAAATTTTATGAGAAAATATAAGAGAACCTGATCTGAGGATTCTCCTTTGTTATCTGGGACTGCAAACTCAGCAACAAGCTTGTCCGCAGCCTGAGTAGTTTCAACCGTCAGAATGAATGTACCATATATCATCAAGTCATCACTAAAACAAAAAGACATTAGGGAACCACAAGACCTCAATAACAAGTTGTCCCTCCTTTACTTACCACCTTTTTCACAAACTGAGAAGAAGCCACCATAATAAAACAGATCAATGAAAAACCATTAGCAAAAGCCAACAGGTCATCATTCATCACGGAGAAGATAAGTTATAAACACCCTTCAGCTAAATTAACGTCGTCTTTCCTCCTCTACACTCTTATCTGGTCCAGCCACAAACCGATGTCTCGTCTTCTTCTTACCAATGTTACCTAGCCTAGAGTGGTCAAGTTTTGGCACAAAGACAACATGCCATAAATCGAGAGATACAACAAGAAGGGATTAACTTATAGGTTGATTGTTTGTAGTTTTTAAAATGGTTTTTGGTTTTTTGTTTTTGTAAAACTACTTTATTTGCTAATCAAGATTTTGTTAAAAATAATTCTCTACAAAATAGGGAAACTAGTTTTTCAAATAACTACCTAATTCTACACAAAAACTAAAATCTGTATTTTTATAGATTTCTATCAGTTTCCTAGGGTGATTTTTTTTTATTTATCATTTTCTTTTTAATGGTTTTTCTTTTCTTTTTTTTGTAACTGGTCTTTTTTTTTTATGTTTATCTCATTTTTATACTTCTTTCCACTCTCGTACCTTCACCTCACCATCACATCATCAATTTTTTTTGTATTTTATTAATTTAAAATAAGTGATTATACATACAAGTAGAGCAATTGTTTTTCGAGATTTTCATCTCAACACTCAAAAACTATTTGATCATACTTGTAAACTAGAAGAAGTTCGCTTACTTGTAAATTAAAAGAAGTTCAAAAATATTTCAAAAGGAAATTTTATTTTAAAAGTTACTAATTTAATTAATTACTAGAAATTATTTATACAAAAATAACCATAGAAATATATGTGTAAATTATGTTATTTTAGAAAAATATCATCAAATGTATGATATTAATTTTTTATAATGCCTAATTACTTGTATAATAGCATTTGAGATCAAATATGAAAGGCACTCAAGATCAAATTAATATATATATGTATATTTATATGGAATTTATGATAGTTTTATTTTGTATTTATATTTTGTTTTAAAATAATTTTTGTAAATAAATTTACGTGTATTTTAATGACAGTGTTTTATATTTTAATATTCATAATACTTTTATTTTATTAATTTTAAAAATAAAACCAAAAACTAAAAATCTAAATCTAAAACAACCATTCATGTTTTACAAAAAACCAAAATCTATTGCAAAAACAAAAACAAAAAACAAAAATCCAAAAATCAGAAACTAGAATCTAAAAACTAGGAAAACAATCATCACCTTAAATTAATTAAGCACTTTACATTAAAAATAAGGGAAAAATGATATAATTGCGGTGAGCGTGGATCGAACACGCGACCTTCAGATCTTCAGTCTGACGCTCTCCCAACTGAGCTATCCCCGCTTGACAATAAATTCCTAACGTACTTTTAGATATTATACTAACTCCATTTTCGTGTATATTGTAAGATTTTATATCAATACTTGCCTTTTTTGACTGATTCCCTATTTGTTAGAAACTATCGAATAGCTTTGCCGGTTTAACCATTGAAAAGGCTTAAAACCATTGTGCAATGCTCATGAACATCAACTAGACTACATTCTTAAAAGGCATACAAGAAGACTATAAATATGCATGGGATTAAGATTTCTTAATTTTAGCTTTGTTGCTGATTAACGTGTTTTGTCATGATACGAGTTTGCTTAAAAGACAAAAACTACGTCACACGCAAAAGTTTGTAGCAAAACATAACCGGAAGAAATCTCAAAACAATTAGACATTTTCTTCTTAACAAGAGATGAATGGTTTTAGTTAAAAGTGTTCCGATTTTCCAATCTCTCATGATATCCACCACACTGAAGATCATTGCCTGCTTTTATATAACATAAAGTTTCCACAAAATTTCCATAGAAAAAATAAGTTGGACAGAAGATCATAAAACACATTCTTAGTACTAAAGCCCGATCCATACAGACAAAACACATTCTCTGATAGTGATTGGCTCACTTCGCTCTACTATTCTCTGAGCAACCAGAATCAGATTAGATGATTCTCACAACAAAAAACAAATCGAAAGTTTATACATTGGAAGAAAGATTTTAATAGTAAACGATTTTGATTAATTTGAGAGAGAACCAAAAAAAAAAAGTGAGAGTAATACCATTTTTGTTACTGATCTAGGAAGTGATCATATAATCTTCTCCTCCAACTCCGTCTCGCTCTGCTGCTGCTTCAGCTAATCTCTTCCATGTAAACTGGCGTTGTTCTTCAACTTCTTTGGACTTGGCTTGTTTCTCTTCGTACTGTCTCCGGCATTCTTCGAAGAGTTTAGGATCCATCTCCATGAACATCTTCTTGATATTTGCGGTTAGACCATGAACTGCTTGGTTCCAGTGAGACTGGATGTTCTTCTCCAGTGCGGGGTATATTATTGGAAGGATTACGCTTCGGTTCTGCGCGATTAGACCCACTATGTGCTCATTGTTCCACAGGAACAATGCTCGTTCTGCAACCTTTTATAAGATTTTTATGAGATATGAATGTAAGTACAAGGCACAAAACCCACGTAGAATTGCAAAGTTTGAGCTATTGCAAAAAGATTTAACAGGAAATTTTGTGTAATTGCTAGCATCCAATGAAATTAATTACAGACTTGTGATTAGAACCAATGAGATCAAACCTGCTCCAGTCTAAAACACAAATGGATACAACACAGAGAAAGATCCTTACATCTTCTTTTCCGAGCTATTCTCTTGTTAAAAGCATTGTGCAATGAAATCCATGGCAAACGCAATAGTACCAATGGACTCAGCGAGTTGGTATGGTTTAGGTAAATAAAGATGGTCTAAGAATCCAAGGACCATTTTCAAGAGTAGTATCTATCAACAACATGAGATAATCCCATCAACTAAATGAGTGTAGCATTATCATGATCATTTTGTGAATTGAAAGGGATAAAAGGAGAAAAAGCAAACAATATAAAGACAATTGCAACATAGATTCTGTGATGCACTAAAGTTGCATACTCTTTTCACGTGAAAGAATCACACCCAAGTTAACTTGAAGGTGATACTCATAGAGGACACTAGCACACAATATCTCGAATTCATTACCTCCATATGCTAAATTCATTTCGAAACATAACTAGCTAAAGAAACAAAATATCCAGCTTTAAGGTGATGTGTATAACAAGACTACTAACCTGAAAGTGAGAGCTATTGAGGCATCGAGCAATCTGTTGGAACAACGGAACCATACAACGCTGGAACTCAACAGGCTGTGTTGCCTCAAGAACTTCTTCAAGTTCCTGAAGGAAGAGATTCTCCTTGGTGCAGTTCGTCACAGGCCAATACTTCAACAACCCCCTGATCACCGTATCCGCTAGCTTATAATCCTTTTCCACAAACTGAACGATGCAATACGACAACTGCTGATGATATATCGCTATCGGTTTAGGCTTATGCAACGGTATCAACACCCTGATGAGAAACAGCTTATGCTCCTCCTTCATAGGCAACGCAAACCCGTTTATGATACTGCCTAGAATCTCCAAAAGCTCCCCGATCCCGCCGTGCCTCTCCGTCTCATAGATAAACCTATAGAAAATGTTGTTGATCGCTTTCCTAATAAACGGCCTGTGTACCATAAACTTCCCGTAGATCCTATGGAGAATCGTTTTCAAATACTCCCTCTCTCTCGGATCCTCGGAGTCAAACAAGTCGAGCAGCTTCAACACAAAGGAATGGTCGATATACCGTTTGGCCACTTTGGTATCGGTATCAGTAGAGACAACGTATCTCAGCAGCAGCTCGTAGACCAGCTGTAAATGAGGCCAAGAAGGCTCCAAATACGGCTCCTCCTCCTCGGGATCCGCGGGCTCCTGGCCCGTGTTCTCGTGGGAGGCGGGAGGGAGACAACGGAAGAGATTGAGAGAAACCATTTTAATCATTTCCTCCTGACACGACTCGGAGATGACCTTACTAGCTCCGGACTGTATAAAATCCACCAGCTCCAGCAGCGTCTGCCTCTTGATCTCCTTCTCTCTCGCGTTCTTGGTGGTATCAGTGAAATCAAAGTGGAAACAGCAGTTCTGGAGCTTCCTCAAGAACAGAGATTGCCTTTCCGAGACGGGAACGTCCCTGAAGAGAGGGAGCGGGGTCACCGAGGTTATAGGAGGAGGAGGGGCTGTTGTAACTGGAGAGGAAGGAACCAGCGCCCCACGAGAAGCGTGGCTAACGACAACATTGGAGCCACCAAGACCGTAGCTTGAAGGTTCGTTGGATTCGGATTTAGAGGGCTTCTTGTGCCCACCTTTCATTATTTTCTTAAACATGGCTAAAAGGAACTAACTTTAAACTCCACCTAACTAAAGAAACCCTAATTTGGGATCAGCATGCAATCGAAATCCCTAATTAATCAAATTCAAATTCCAAAACCTCGGATTTTTTTCAAAGAGAGCCTTCTTCTTCTTATTCTTCCACTATGACTCGATTAGATCAAGCTCCCTCATTTTCCCAATCTCACGAGATGGAAACAAGAGGTGGAGATAGTTACCGGAGTGTTGTCGGAGATCTGAGGCGGTGAAAATCAGACCATTGGTGTGATCTAAGAGATCTTGTCGCGCGAGTATACGCTGGTTAATCGGACGGCTGTGATTTACCGGCGAACAAATAAGGAAGAAGAGAGCGAGAGAGAGAGAGAGAGAGAGCGGAGAGAGATGATGGCTAAAGAAGAAAAGGGACTCGAATCAAATCGAATACAGCACCCAAAAAATCGCTTTTTTTTTTTAATAATTAATTATTAGTACTTAATTACTAACCGTAATCTAGATTAGTTTTTGCGCGAAACAAAACAGTGTGACAAGCAGAAAGTTGGCAGAAGAATATATTAAACAGAAAACACAGTTTAAAATAGAAATGTGAGTTTTCTATAATGCGTCTGATTCTCAAAAATAATAGTATATAATTTCTTATTTTTGTCAAGATTTTTTTTAATTAAAATCAGTGCACAGCCGAACATTATACTCATGGACATATAATTTACATTCACAGCAAAAGAAAACGGATTATGTTAATGTAAAACGTATCTAGGTTGTAAAACATCGCTTTGTACTCTGCCCAATCGGCTTTCCGTTTGAAAATGGTCGACCCAATATATCTAACAAAAGAAATAGATAAATAAAAAATTCTCAATATTATAATTATATATATATGTATGATTGAATATAAATTTTTATAAAAAATATTTTTATCTTAACTTCTACAAATAATAATAAAAATTTAACAAAAAATATTTTTAAATATCATTTACATTTTAAAACTGTTATTTCTGCACATGATGCAAAAACACTTACTAATATTGAAACCATCTACGGTTGACTCTACTACGTGTCACCAATTAAAACCAGTAAAACTTAAGTTAATTGCGGCGATCATTTAGTTAATAAAAAATTATTATAACAAAAATGTCGATTCTACTAAGTGTCACTAATCAAAACTAATAAAAGCTAAGTTAAATTGCGGTGGATACTTAGTTAGTAAAAAAATTATTACAGCAAAAACGTCGACTTTCCAATCAAAACCAATAAAAGCTAAGTTAAACTGCGGCGGATACTTAGTTAATAAGAAAATTATTACAACAAAAAGGTTAACTCTACTACGTGTCACTAATTAAAACCAATAAAATCTAAGTTAGATTGCGGCTATTACTTAGTTAATAAGAAAATTATTACAACAAAAACGTTAACTCTACTACGTGTCACCAATTAAAACCAATAAAATCTAAGTTAAATTGCGGCGATTACTTAGTTAATAAGAAAATTATTACAACAAAAACATTAACTCTACTACGTGTCACCAATTAAAACCAATAAAATCTAAGTTAGATTGCGGCGATTACTTAGTTAATAAGAAAATTATTACAACAAAAACGTTAACTCTACTACGTGTAACTAATTAAAACCAATAAAATCTAAGTTAAATTGCAGCGATTACTTAGTTAATAAGAAAATTATTCTAACAAAAACATCAACTCTACTATTTGTCACCAATCATAACCAATAAAAGCTAAGTTAAATCGCGGCGCTACACAGGAGAGAGCTTGACTGTGACAGACAATGGCCGTTCCAAGGGAAGTCAATGCGATGGAACAAAACAATGTTGACTGTGATATTGCTGTTGAATACGAGTTTTCCTCGCTTCTCGGTGCCTTAGCCGCCGCAGCTGAGTTCGGTGACGTCGTCGCCTTGGGCACAGCCATTGGTATTTCCTTTCTTCTTCGTTGTCGTTCTCCCTAATGTGTATCCTCATTCCTCTCTATCTTTGAGTGACTTGTTGCATTGAGTCTGTGATGGAGATCTATTAATCTGTCTTTGAACTTTTGATAGACACTATGCATGGGTTTACTGACGAGCCACTTGAGAATAATGACACGGCACTTCACTTGGCGTGTCTATATGGTAACCTCCCTTGTGTTGAGGTAACCATTGTTCCCTGCTTTGTCATTTCTACTGAACCTTGATGATGTATTTGTACACTACCTATTGAGTATTATTTACTGCAGCTTCTCCTGGAAAGAGGAGCTGATATGGAGGTTAAAGATTTATATAGAGCAACTCCTCTACATAATGCTTGCGATGGGGGTAAAGTTGTTCATGGCCCCTTGTATTTCTTTCTCATGGTCACGTTCTATTGCTCATTGTTTTTTTTTTTTTTTGAACTTGGGGGCGAACAGGATACTTAGACATAGTAGAGTTTCTTTTAAGCCGAGCTAGTGGTCCTGAATGTGCGAAGAGAATGATTGAAACAATCGACCAACAAGGTGACACTGTAAGTATTCTTCCATCTTCAAATGACTCAATTTTTCTCCATCTCTATTAACTATGGACTAATGACAGAGTGTTTCTTGTTAACAGCCTCTGCATAATGCAGCGAGAGGTGAGTATGTCGATGTGGTTAGGCTTTTGCTAAGTTCAGGGGCTTCACCAACGACTAAAAACTCCAGCGGGAAGGTAATATTTGAAAATATTTTTTCTTCACTTTTAGACTTCCAATTATTTTGATTAGTGATTAAAGCAAGGTTGTGATTATGCAGACACCAGGTGATTTAGCTGGTATAAACAGTGAGGCTAGGAGGATCCTCGAAGTTGCGGTTGGCAACTCATCAATCTCCTAGTGATCCTGCAATCTGCAAAATTCTTAGGCCTGTGAAGTTGGGCCTTATCTTCTTCTTCTTTTTTTATCTTATTATTGACTATTTTTATACAAAGGATTATAATCTTTTTTTTTTTTTGAAACTACAAAGGATTATAATCTTATACCAATGAATTATGAACATCATGTCGGTTTCAGTTTATGAAGATTGTTATCAGATTAATAGATTTGAATGTGTTCTCTCGTTAGCCTTTATATAACAAAGGTGAACAGGACCTTTCTGAAGAGTTGCAAGACTGCTGCTGCATGCATACAGAGCAAAGCAATGGTTAAAAGCCAAAAACTAAGCAAGACAAGTAGTAACTAGATCGTGGCTCTCATGCATAGTTCTTATTCGTCTAAATTCAAACCCCTAAAATTAGATTGAATATATAAATTGAAAACAAACCATGAGATCTTTTTATACAACAACATTCATTTTTTTTTTGTTGTCACTATACAACAACATTCATTAAGAGCAAAATTAAACGAATAATAAGTTAGTGGGTTAAAAAGTGAAGAATTCAGAAATAAAGACCCCAAACATAAAAACAAAATAAAAATAAAAATATGAACCACCAATTAGAAAAGCAGCTTTCGACTTCATCGTAGCGCAACAGCACTTAAAAGAGAATCCATCTCTCCGCTTTTTGGCTGTCTCCGAGAAACACTCTTTTCTTTCTCCGGTGAGAAGAGTTTTTCCGGGGAAAGTCAGCAGAGCTTAGTTTTAGTTTCTGTAAGAGGAAGAGGATAAATAAGTAACTTCTCCAATGGCGGCTGCGCCGGCAAGAGCTCGTTCAGACTATGATTACCTCGTCAAGCTCCTCCTAATCGGTGATAGCGGTAACTCTAACTTCTTCACTCTCGGCCTCTCTTCTTCATATGGAGTAAAGAGTAAAACACAAAAGCTTCATAAACTGTTTGATCTTTCACCGGATAATCTTCTTGTTTTTGCGATCTGAGTTTGCAATTAAATATTTTAATTTGATGATAGAAGTAGTTTAATAAAGATGTAGACTTTATCATTTTTCTATGTCAATTTATAGTTTTTGTGTAAACTTTTATCCCCGTGCTAATGTATGTGTGTGTGTTGTATAACGCAGGTGTGGGAAAAAGTTGCTTGCTGCTGCGTTTCTCTGATGATACTTTCACCACAAGTTTCATTACTACCATTGGGTTTGTCTTTCTTACTTTAAGCTGTTTTCTTCTCTGTTTGGTCTTGAAGATTGTTGACAAACCTTTGTCTGAATTCCTTTTTTACTTCTCCAGAATTGATTTCAAGATAAGAACAGTTGAACTTGATGGGAAGCGTATCAAATTGCAGATATGGGACACCGCTGGACAAGAACGTTTTCGAACTATAACTACAGGTAAAAAACTGGTTTATGCTTAGAATGCAACAAGCTTACTTCCAAGTAAACTGAAAGTTACTCAATAATTTGTATGAATCTGTTGATTTTTTTTTTGTAGATGATTGCTCAATGCTATACTCTTAGAAGATTAATTTTACTTTTTACTTCTTGTTAACTTTCACTTCTCTTTTTTTTTTAAAGTCTTTGGTTCTTTTTTTCTCTTTCAGCTTATTACAGAGGAGCAATGGGTATATTACTCGTCTACGATGTAACAGACGAGTCATCCTTCAACAGTATGTCTGTTGCTATTTTTTGTGTGCGAGGAACAATATTGTAAAGACGCTTGTGGGAACTAACACAATTTTTTTTCTCCAGACATTAGGAACTGGATGAAGAATATTGAGCAACATGCTTCAGATAGCGTCAACAGAATATTGGTTGGTAACAAAGCTGATATGGACGAAAGCAAAAGGGTAACCTTCTCTTGACCATGTCTTCCTTTTACATTTCTTAGGTATACTAATGCTGCATCTTCTTCTTCTACAGGCCATCCCAACATCAAAAGGACAAGCGCTGGCTGATGAGTATGGAATCAAGTTCTTCGAGACGGTGAGCTGAAAAAATATATATAACATGCTTTGTCTTTCCTCGTTCATTATTTTATTTTATTGGACTGGTGTGTTTGGAAACTGTTGCAGAGTGCAAAAACAAACCTGAATGTGGAGCAGGTTTTCATGTCTATCGCTAAAGACATCAAACAAAGACTCACAGAAAGCGATACAAAGTCTGAGGTAAAGAAACACATGCAACCATATGAAACTGACTATATATATCACTGAGGAAAATGTCTGCTGTGTTTTGTTGCGTTGCAGCCCCAAGGGATCAAGATCAGAAAACAAGATGCTAACAAAGCCTCTTCGTCTTCTACAACTGAGAAATCAGCTTGCTGCAGTTATGTTTAGAAGAAGTTCCATGGACCGGTTTCTAGTCTATTGTTGTGTTCACTAATCTTCTCCGTATCATTCAGAGATTTTATTGTTATTATCACTTAGAACAAGTAGAAGAGAGGCTTTCATTGATGGGCTGTGATCTTTATGTCTATGTTGCTATCTCCATTGCCTAACACTTGAAATGGTAGTAGACAATGTTTTAAGTGTTCAAAAACCTTGAGTTAATACAATGCAGGTGTTGCGGTGTGTATGTATAACTATAAAGTATAAACTAAGGTTTGACAGTTCGAAATAAGATATTTATAGTGAGGTTATTAACTTATTACACAATCTCAGTCGAGGCAAAAAGAAGAATCTAATGAACTGAAAGATTTACAAGGCAAGGTTCATCTTCTTGATAAATTTACACACAAAAGAACCTAGGCGGGTTCAATCAAACAGCTCACGAGCAGCAACGGCTTTGATGAGTTCTGGAGTCAGGTTTTCTCTTCAGAGAGCTTGACCCTTCTTGCAAAAGACTAGGTACCTCCATAATCTGTTTCATTTGTACACTCTCTCATATCATTCACAGTATAAAAGTAAAATCATTAAGATTTGATTCTTACCTTGAGAGCAAGCTCTTCAAAGCACTGCTGCACGTTTTCTCGGGTTCTTGCGCTACACTCATGAAACAAAAACTTGAGTTCTTTCGCTAGAGCCGTTCCTTCTTCTCTGCTTACCTTCCTCTCAGATTCCTGTAAACAACAACGATAAGGTGAAAACCAAGTTCAAGTTGATTTGGTTATAAGTAAGTGTTACTAGTACTACTACTCACTATGTCAACTTTGTTTCCAACGAGCATCTTAATGCAGTCATGGTTAGTCGAGTAGAGCTCAATCTCTTTGGCCCAAACATCTGCCAAGTTCAGAAACGTCTCTCTTTTCGTCACATCATAAACTGCATCATCCATCACCAAGAAAGAAAGTATTATTCCTAGGAAATTTTTTACCGACACAGTTACTGACGATTCTAATCTTCATATAATTTACCAAGAATGATTCCTTGGGAGCCTCTGAAGTAAGAACTAGTCAATGTTCTGAACTTCTCTTGTCCAGCTAACAAACCAAGAAACCAAATTGACCATGAGTATGGTGGTACCTAACAAATCTTGTGAATATCTCATATTGGTAAAGATTTAGCTAACCTGTGTCCCAGATTGTAAGCTTTACTCTTTTTCCTCTTACTTTCAGCTGTTTTATCTTAAAATCAACACCTACAATGTTATAACGTTCAGACCAATGCCAGACGGATAGGGAACAAGACATATTTGACGAGACTCTAATAGGAACAGAAACAAGTCTCAACCAGCAAGTGTCTAGTCAAATATAGATCAAAAGAAAAGCAAACAAAAGATCCAATAACAATAACCTTTTGATAAATTCACAAGCTACCTCCCACTTATGGAAACTACTAAGCCTAAACAAATGCCTTAGCTTCAATTCTCAATGTGTAATTCACAAGACAAGGTCACAGCAAGAATGATAGTTATCTCAGATATTATAAGTTGACTTCATTTGAAGTTTGACCAGATAAGACTCTAGCTCTGAGAGAAAGATAAAGCTAAGTACCATCCTCAGACAAACAAGAAAACGATAGCTCATTTTTTTCATGGCGGATGATGAAACAGAAAGTTTAAGTAAATACCGATGGTAGGAGCAAGATCTTGGACAGAGCTGGAAATGAAACTGAGAAGCAAGCTACTTTTACCAACACCAGAATCTCCAATCAACAAGATCTTGAAAGACAGATCATATCCACTTTGTCCTGAAGAAGATCCCATTTTTCTCTCTGCAGTGATCTCAACTCTAAAACTCTCCTTTTGTTTTTTTTTTCTTTTGTCGATTTAATAATACTGTAGAAATATAACAAACGGAACCCAACCGACAAAAAACTCAGGAGAGATCAAATCAAATCAGACCAAAACCCTACTACTTCACAAACAAACAAAAAAAAAACTAAATTTTTGACTTCTTTCAGTGTATAGTAATGAACAGATGCTTCTTGTAAAATGAGAAACTTTGAATCAAATTAAGAAAAGGAAGAAACTTTATCTTTACAGAAAAAAAAAACTAAAATGTAAAACGTCTATGAAACAATATATACACTGATAACGACATTTTGCTTCGCGACACGTATCTCTGTTTCTGTTTCAACTTTTCTTCCAAAGTCCGTCATGTGTCCACGTGTCTATTGCGTTTGGTAACGGTTGCGATTACGTTTTGCGGTTGAGAAAAGAAAAAAGAAAAAAGAAAATCTGTTTTACAGATTACTTACAAAACAAAAATACTCTTTTTTTTTCTCTTTATGCGTTGTTCTGAGGAAACACCTTCTCTATGAAGTCAAGAAAACGCTGGGAGTAGTAAGTAGGATCAACGGCTGAGATCGATTTAGAATCAAAATGAAGAGACTTGTAAGCATGCTCGATCTTCTTGGTCATGTTGTACTCTTGTAATATATCTATAATGCCAAGATACAGCACCACGTCGCAGCAATCGTGTAGTATCTGTCTGTCTTTCTCTTCTGTTCCCGGTATCAACTCTGCTCTCGCCGGCATGTTCACTCCTTGCTGTATCTGCAGCCTATACATTTCAAGAGATTAAGATGAATCATAGTTTCCTCATTTTGCCAATGAGTTGAGAGTTAGTTAGTTAGTTAGTTACCATGATTAACCCCAGTTCTTAGCGTTTCTTAGATTTTAAATAAGAAAAACGAAGACGTCTCTTAATTAAGAGATATAAGAGCCATCATAAGAGATATAAGAGCCGTCTTTTAGCCGTAGCCGAAAAGTGTGAAAAAAAATGTCAAATCATGAGTTAAGAACCCCGGCTAAGATACCGGGATTAATCATGCTCTAAAGTTAGTTACCTGGCTGTTCCAGGAAGAAGGAGATCGACTTCTTCATCTCCTACAGCGGATGCTCGTAATCTACTGCCTCTAATGTGAGGACCAGTTACAACATTATCACTCCCTCCAGGAACAAGAACTAGTCCCTGGTGGTAAGATAACATGTCGTCCTCGATTGTATCTGTTTCATCATCATTTATCATCATTAGAAGGAGATTCTATAATAATAATAATAAGCTTTAAGATATGAGAATCTCACCATCTTCAGCTACACTCTCTAACGCATCAGCTGTTATACTTCGAGAACGGACCAACTGGGTCCTTAAGTGCTCTGGAGCTCGGTGATGCACACCGAGCAAAAGGCTGTAATCCATTATGTTCTGCTCTACCAAGAACTTGCTATCGATCTCTAGTTGCCTGTTTACACCAGTAGTGAAAGAAGTTTAAAAACATGAATTGACAAATGCATATAGTCTTGGAGAGAGCAGTACTTTAGTAAACCCTCCCGCCAAGAAGGTTCCAAGAAGAAGCTGTAGTTCAGATCCAAATCTTTAAGTATAGTGTTCTCGTCTATCTCCACTTTGTCTGCAGAGCGTCCTAACCTCGAACCTTTAAGGTCAAATCTCCTATGGATTCTTAGATCTGTAAAGAACATGTTACCCATCACCACAAAGCGGAACTGCAATGCAAGAGAGAGATATTTGAAGTTAGTATCAATCTCAAAGCTAATGATATAGTACAAGAGGGATGCATAAGGACCTTTTGACCACTTGATGGTTTTATTCTGTGAAGGCCAAAGAATTTAGTAATGAGGGTGTTCTCATATGTCTTTACATGATGATGGTAATATGGAAGCATCCTCAGGAGAACCTACACATGAAGGATTTGATTATACTCCATTGATCACACACAAGCTCTAACCAGCACTACACAACTGCATAAGTGGTGACAGACCTTGACTTCAGATTTCCTGAGTGTTTTAATCATGAACCTATCATCCTGAGACAAGAAGAAGACACTCCCACTCTTCCCTGGAGAAGAAAGTTCCCTTAAGGTATCATTTCCACAAATGGACATCATGTAATCAGCTGCATCCATCTTGAACATCTCCCTCAGGTTCCTACAAGGTTTAGAATGTATGTAAAACACCAATAAGACAAAGCTTTTGGAGTATCCATAAATACTAACCTGAACACCATAGGGCAATAGTCCTTCCATTTAAAATCTTCAGAGTGGTGAGGAGGTGTCATCGCGGAGCCAGCTCGAGGAAAACTCATCCAAAAGCTAGCCCGAGGTCCAAAGTCTGCTGTCCTTACTTCTCTTCTTTGTATGGGCGTTATTTTCCCCACTGTGTATCTAAACGTTTGAACCAGTTCATTAACACAATACTAGGCTAAGCTTATCTCACAAAAACAGATTATCTCACAGGACATTCGGTTCAGGTAGTTCGGTTTCCGGTTAGTTCGGTTCAACATAAATCTTATTGAATTAACCCGAAATAAAATTCAGTTCGGTAAGGTATTCGGCATCCGGCATCCCAATTTTTTTTTATTTTGATTATATTTTGGTTTAGTTTTGTTAAAATTTTGAATAAATTCGGTTAGCTTGATTTGAAATTTGGTTAGTTCAGTTTGGGTTTTTTGGAATTGTTTAGTTATAGTTTCTTTTAAAAAAAAAACTGAAGTAACCAATTTCCGAACCGAACCGAAAACTGAACTTTAAAAAAAAAAACTACCAAATCAAACCGAACTCCTAAGCAAAAAAAAATTTGGTCGGTTCGGCGGGTTCGGTTCAAAATCTCAGCCCCAGGATACAGGACTAGAAGGAGCAAAGCATATACCTGATTCCAAGCTGCAAACTAAGCATCAAATCATAACTCCTGTGACCTTTAATAACAACTTCCCCAGGCTTCTTAGCTTCTTTAAAAAGCCTCTTGTTTTTCCTCTTAGCTCTTTTCGAAGTAGGCGAAAACCTGTTGTCTACCACCACACGCTCACTGATCAGAACACCTTGCATATACTCCCGTTCCAAGATCGGTCTGTTCGCACTATACTCCTCAGTACTGCTTCCCCTATCCAAATCCGAGTAATCATGCCCAATCACTTTCTCAATACTCACTTCAAGACTCCACCGCCTCTCCAAAGAAACCCTCCCGTTGCGTGACTGCTCCAAGTTAATCAAACTCCCTTTCGAGAGCTTGTTGTTGCCACCACCACCTACTCTAAGACTCTCCATATTAACCGAAGAAGCTGCAGCAACTTGGCTCTGCCTCCTCAGATCAGGCAACACGCCTCTCTTCCTAAGAGCGTTGAGATAAAACTCCTGCACGGCGGGAACTCTAGTCCCCGCCGAGTAAAACGATCCTTTCCCATCTTTCAAACCACGCGTCCACGTCCCTACGTAGCAACCACCGTCCCTCCACGTGTACACACCGAAACCATGCATCATCCCATTCAACCAGCTTCCTTCGTACGAGTCCCCTGTGATCCAAGTCAACGTCCCTTTCCCAGACATCTTCCCACCTTTCATATCCCCAAGATAGATGTTCCCGTTACCCCAAGTGTACTTCCCTGGCCCTTCTCCCCAACCCTGAATCCAAGAGCCTTCGAAGACGTCACCGTTAGGGTAAACTTGGTACCCAAGCCCGTGTTTGAGATTCAGCCGCCACCTTCCTTTATACGTTAGGTTATTAGCGTCCGTGTACGTCCCCGTGCCGTGCATGTAGCCTCCTGAGAACTCGCCTTCGTAGCACGCGCCCGAAGCCCATCTCATCTTCCCGTTGCCGTGTCTCATCCCGCGTCTCCATTCGCCGACGTAAACGCTGCCGTCTGACCACAGGTACTTCCCTGAGCCCTCGGGGACGTTTCCCAGGAGAGTGCCGTCGTAGGACTCGCCGTTGGGGAGGGAGAGCTCCCTGTTTCTGAACCTAGCGTCCTCGGAAGGGTCGGAGGTGATCTCTCCGTTGGTTAGAGCGGAGAGGATCTCTTTCTTGGTGAGTGCATCAACGGATTTGGTTCTTTCTGCGAATGCAACTGGTCCTCCTCCTCCCACTTCAAGGGAAGACATGTAATGAATCTAAAGCACACAAACTGATTGAGAGAGCGGAAGCTTAGGTAACAAGAAACTGTATAGAAATCGATAAATCCTTGCACTGTCGATACTCTCGTCCACTATCTTTAGTGCATCACAAACGCTCAGAGCAGCTTCAAGGAGAATGCTACTTTCAAACAAAACATGAATTATAGAAATGTGGTCTCAGCTACTATACACTTCGTGGAGAAAGAAGCAGATGCGAGAATCAGGTTCCAGGCCACGATGTGTGAATCTAGAATCAGAATCAAAAGAAAAGGAAATTAAACAAACTTTTCATGAATAAAAATACTAATGAGGAAAACATGTAGATATGGTCACAAAAGCAAATACTTGCTCAAATCTCTGTCAGATAAGAAAACTAAGACACGCATCTAGTTCTTGGTCCCACTTGAAAGAACCAAAGAACTCATTCAATTTCACAAAGAGAGGTAGAGAATGAAGGGAGGAGTAAACAAAAACTACTATTTGTTTTTCTCAAAAAAGAAAGCCGTTAAAGGGAAGAAGAAGAAGAATTTACAATCATAAAGTCTTTTTTATTTATAACAATTTTGCAATCCTTTTTGAATTCTGATTAAAGAAGAGATTCCTCACCACGTCTCCAAAAAAAGGCAGAGTATGACAAAATTTACCGAACAAAAAGTTTAGAGAGAATCTTACTTTCTGGGGACTGATCAAAGGAATCCAAAATGTTCATCAAAACTTTCATAATCTCTCTAATCTAAATTTTGAAATCTCTACACATAAAAAGTTCATGATGAGACTCCTCATAATCTCTACAAACACAATAGCCCATTGTAAACAATAAAAATAAAATTTTGGATTATTAGAATCACAAAAGCAACTCCATTTCAATCATCATCAATGACAAAATGAAAGCATACAAAAATCGAAGATCCAAAGTTTAAAGCTTTCAATCAAACAGAGCAGAGACACACACACACACACAATAAGCGAACCGAACGGACAGAACTTGAACCGGATCCAGAAAACCAAATCCAGACCAACGAAGTAAGAGGTGTACAAACCGTTGGGACAAAACTCAAAGCTGCTCTCTTTCTCTCTGTCTTCTTGGTCTTCGTCAGAGCTTCTTCTGGGGGTCTTTGGGGTCAATCTGTACAAAAGAGACGATTGGACCAAATCCCGAAGCTAAAGCAGTAAGCGCCACAATAACAGCTTTCTTATTACAGAAACTCTTTTTTCCAATAAAAGAAATACCAAAAGACGAATATAACCTTCGTATCACAGGCTGAACCTTTTTTAGCTTTTTTTTTCTTCTGATTTGCCTACTTAAAAAAAAACTAAATTCTTATTCTTACAGTTTAGCCCAGCAGATTGATGTCTTGAATTGCAAGAGTTAGTTATACATTTTATATATCTCAAAGTTGAGATGGGTTTAATAGTTTATCAATTACTAGATCTTTTCGTAGTGGTCTATGGTATTTGTTTATTAACAAATATTTGGTGTATTGTATGAGAAAATAATATTCAACAAAAAAAATTGTTGCGTTTTAGAAGGTAGAGATGTTGACCTGCTTGGCCGGTGAAGGGGGACATTTGTGTTTTTCTTACACTAATCCACGTGCGATCCAATATTTTAAAGTCAATTTCTGCTTACCAATTGAGTTTGAAAAAAAAAGGTTGGAACAATTCAGTTTGAAATAGATAACAAGTTGCTAGTTATAACAAAGAAGCGAAAAATCAGAGTAGTTCTGAAAATTTTAATGGTCATTTTATCATCTAAATCATATATAGTCAAACTGAGACTTGTTGGTGATATATAATGACTACTATATTTTGACCCGCTGCAAATATTTTTTCATTTCATAAAGTATTTGATATTATTACAACTTTTTAATATATAGTTTCCATTTTAATATAATATATTGTGTAACTCTATAATATTGGTTATATTTTTTATTCGACATTATTAATATATAGTTATTTTTCTAATATATTTTTAAGTTAACTTTTAATACTTACTAATATATTTTGAGTTAGGTACAATAAAATAACAATCTGAAATAATCAAATAGAAAACCTCCTTCAAATTATGTTTTCTCTTTAATTTATACATTTTGCATATAATGCATTTTAAAATTTATATATATATAAGCTAATTTATATTTACATATTGTGTTTAAAAATATACTTTAACATATATCATTTTAGTATTTTACGAGATTTCTAAGTAAAAATATTGTTTTGTTTAAATAATATAACCTTATTATTTTAGTAAATATTATACATAGTAGCATCTATCATATTATTTTAGTAAATTTTATGCATATAGAATACATTTTTGGATGTTATGATATTAAGTTTTTTTATTAAGATTTCAAAATATTAGATTACTTTCATTTTTATAACATATATATTTTTTTCGTGGTGCATTTGAAAAAGTTACTATTTACTATCTATGATTTTATCTTTTAAAAATTTGAAAAATTATCATTTTTAGTTTTAATATTTTTTTTCAAATTATATATTTTCTCAAGAAAACTTTGGAATATTACACAACTATTTTTGAGTTTCGAAGATTACATGAATTTTGAATATCTTTTACTACACTAATACATTATAATATAAAAATATTTTAATTTTTGATAATATTATCTAACTTTTTTCCAACGGATTTTGTTGTAATAAAAATAAAAAATAAACTTAATATTAAAATTTGATTTGTTATTAATATTTTTAATCAGTTATTAAAATTTCATAGTTTTCTAATAACATATTTTTAAAATAGTATATGAACTAAAGGTTATTATATACTATTATATTTTTGTATATAGACATTTTACACAATATATTGTTGAGAGATTCAAAATAAATAAAAATAGAATATATAGTTGTAGAATATAAAAGTTTAACTTGTGTTAACAAATTTATTTTGTATAAATATATTTTATATTTTATGAAATTTAACTAATTTTAATAATGAGTGATAATTTACTTAAATGAAACAATTTAAAAAAAAATTGTTAATTTACCTCTTAAATATATATTTTCATATTTAATGCATAAATCACTTCTACTTTTATATAATATAGAATATAATTATAAAATTTATAAAAGAAATAGTATAGAATTTTTATTTTCTTGTTTTATAAAAAAAAAATTAACATTGATTTATAATAATATTATATTACTAATTACAAAATTAATTAATGTTTATTTTATAAAATATTTAAATTTTTAGTAAGATTTTGTTAGATTCTTTTTCAACAGATTTTGTTATAATTAAAAAAAAATTCAAATTTATGGTTGGATTATTATTATTGTAAATAATCAAATATTAACTAATTCTGTAAGTGGTCCTACTATGACTTATTAATTGTAGATAAAAATATGACTCTAAATTAATAGGTTAGATTAGCAGTATCACAGGTTGTATAGCAAAGTTTTTGGGATTGAAGCTGTAATCAGTACCAGTCCAACATTTTTAATTTTTTCTTAATGTCTTAGGCTCATTTAAAATTGTGTGTCTTTATTATTCGTGTACAATTTTTATTTTGTTTATTTACAACTAAAATGATGATGTCGTAAGCGGTCGGTTTCTTTGTCTATGTTCCAGACCGGTCCTGGCTGTAATTAACCATCCTCAGGCATGGCCCTAGCTCCTTTAAGTATCATGAGAACAAACTCAAGCGTGAGTTGAACGTCACAGGTTATGTGCAGTATGATTAGATTTAGATCGCACATGTTTGTATTTGGCATTATGTCTAAGATCGTATTATGTTTCGGCTTAATTCAAGCCGTTAGTTTAACGTCAATCGTACCTATTATTTAATGATGTTATGGTCATATTTTGGCCATGTCGACTAAACATTAGCATGTATAATTGGGCAAAAACAATAGTAGTTTATATATTTCAATGCGAGAAAACAAGAAAATGTACCAAACAAAAGGACAGAAATCTAACCTATACTAAAAGGGTTATATGAAGAGTAGAGAGTGTGTCCACGTCACTTTAAAAAATCGGCCAATTAGAAAACACTTTTTCGCCACGTCAGACACACGATGTCCAAAAGCCAGTCTAGCCCTTTTTTTTTCGTCTTCTCCGTTGTATTCGCCATTTGATGACCTTTTCCATTTCTTATTCTAAGCAGACGAGCCTCACCGTAGATCCGTTGACACCATCTCACTCCCTGACAATCAGATGAGCCTCTGCCGCCCCAATGACTGACCAGTCGCCACCGTCAGTCTCCCAGTCATCCTCAATCCGGGAGAGCACTCCGTTGGAGAACGAGCCACCAGAGCTTTCGAGCCCTCCTATTAACCTCCGCACCAGAGATCCTTCAGATCCGCCAAGATGGAAAGAGAGAAAGCTTCAACGACATCACCAAACGACCACTACTCCGTCACGTTGTTCATAATCCGAAGGGGAGGAGGCGACGAAGCTTTCCGGCGTGAGCCATAGATCTTGCCACCTCCAAAACCCTAGACAGCACCGCACAAGAGGAGAGAGCTAGAGAGCATGAGTTTACTTGCCACTCAAAGGCGTTTTTTTAACTTCTCCCATTATTGATATCATGAATCCTCTTCGACTCCTCTTTGTATCTTTATATAATCCAGATGCAAGCCATGGAAACCCTAACAAGCTATGCCAGAAATTAAGATCTACTGAATGAGCACAACAAAAACTCAGATTCAATAGATCTCAGCAGAGCAGGAGTATTTCGAGCAAACTCCACTCGACCAGTCTTTGGAAATCATTTCTCAGAAGGTATCGTTCATCACTCCTTGCTTATTTTGTTAATGAAATCAAAGAAACTTGCAGGTATCGTTCACCCTTCCTTTCTCATTTTGTTGAAAAACGTTAAGTGTTAAGATTTTGTTTCGTGTCAGATGCACATGCCGTGTGTTGCTGCTGATTTTTGAGTTTGTAATCAACCAAACACTATGCTTTTCATATGTTCATCTCTGCACTTCTTCAGGTCCCTTCTTTTTTTTTTTATTCTAGCAACTTAACTTCTACTGCATCCTCTAATAGTTTCATTATCCATTCAAAATATTTTTTTATCTCAGCTATGTGATAGCTGAGACATGTTATTTAGACAATTAGCCAGATTTGTATTGGAAGATGAAGATGCAGCCAAAAGGGTCTGACGGACTCCTTTTACCCTACATGGAAACCAGAACTACATAGAGATCCCTAGAGGCATTGCAGTGGTTGGGACAATGTATGGGGTAACTAACTTCTTCAATGTTTCTCTGAATACAGTGTTATGCTCTCACATAAATTTGAAGAGTTTTTAATGTATTGTTTGTTTACCATGAAAGCAGTTGGTTATGATTGGAAATACAATTCAAGTTGTGCAGAGCCCTCCAATGCAGTCTGGGATTTTCAAATCCAGTCTCTTTTTTTTATCTTTCATCACTCTCTCTCTTCACAGCTTGCTCAATAAAAGGGAAAATGAAGTTGTCAGTGTTGTAAATACAATTCTGGTGGTATATTCAAGGTACTTATTCTTGACCACGACTAAGTCTTCTCTATATTGTTTTTCCTTTATTTTCTCAGTGGTAGTGGGTTGCTCCTGTTCTGTCTTCTAGATCCGAGAAGTTCTGATTTTTTCAGTCTTTGTTCTTTGGCTGAATCTATTGATCCGAAACTGTGTGCTAAACTGCTCTTCTTTCTCTGTTTATAGTCTATTTGACATGCCTGTTCGTGCCTATATATATATCTATACAAACATGTAAGGACTAAGAGTCAGACAACAAATCAGGATTGCATAATTAACCTTGAGAGCAAGAAGATTGCATAGTGTATAATACTTATCAGAGTGTTGTTAATCAACTCTTCAGGTGTAAGTGGTCACTGGTCAAGAATATGTGTGCTCTCAAAAGAAACAGAGGAAGCTGAAGAGTAGCCCATATTCTGCTCCAAACACAGACCTGGCTCTCTCCTGATCCTTCGAGCTGAGGTTCAATGTGGAAGGACGAGAAACCAACCATGGTCTCATGAGAATTTTCAATGATCCTTCCAAGGTGACCTTTTTACTTACCATAATTTTTGTGTGTTTTCTATTTGTAGAAAGTAGCTTCGAAAGTCTAAAAGGTGATTGGCTTGATAATAGTAGTGACATGTGAGAGCAAATCATTATGAAAGTTGTCAACCTTTTCTTTGTTGTTTGATCGTGAGTACAACTGTACAAGAATTCTATGGTGTGTATTAGAATATGATTCTTTGTTTAGATTCTTTCATATTCTGACATGTGTGTATGGGGTCTTGAATACCGTAATCTTTATCTTTATAAAATGCTAGAAAATTACAAAATAGCATTCAAATCTGTTGTCATATACCACATGGAAGCGTACATGAACAAAACTTTCAAGACCAAAAACGTCTAGGTTCAAAGAAAATAATTGTTCTTTTCTCTTAGTCAATTATTTCATGGTGATCATCTTTGTCTATAACATGTGGGGTATGTGCAGGATATAACGTTCTATGTGGAGTTGAAATACTTTCATTTGTTTAAAGCTGCCAAAGAAGGAGGATGGTTGGGACTACAATACTGTTTATATATGGTTTGATTTCTTTCTACACCATAATACTCCTGCGTTACTGTCTCGACAGTGAGTTTGACCTCAAGACCTATCCCGACAGTGCCCAAGCTGCGTTTCTACCACGTGACGTATCTTTGTCTCGGTAAGGGGCTAATATTTTCAAAAAGTTCTGAATCTACCTTTATAGTAAAGGTTATAAAAGTTAAGAACCATATAACAGAAATATGATTTGCCTTTGGGCTTTCGAACAAATGGAACAACTGAAAAGCTATGGGTAGCAAGTAGATCAGTTAGTAAATCTCTCACTAATAAATCCCTAATTGCTATCAGAAGTCAATAGTACAATACTATAAGCTTATACTATGTTTCATCAAATATAGCGATAGAATATTACACTTATGTGCTTAGTGGAGAACACTACTCTCCTTTGTAGTAAAATTATAATATATTTAAAAAAGGTAGAGGTTATTTCGTAGAGATTCCATCATTAGTAATGGAATCTTATAACATTTATACATAATATTTTGTTCATATTCTTTTTTTTTAATGTATTGCAGATAATTCTCTACTTGGAGCAGTACACAAGTACCTTCTCCATTCATCCAATAAATGACTTCAGTTTATACTTTCTCAACTCTGTCTGTCAAGAAAAAGTGCATAATTACAGGATTCCAAGTGGGGTTAAAACACACAACAGAAGAGATCTTGAAGTATGTAGAATCCATAGCCCCATCTCCCATGTCGTGAAACAAGTGAGCATCGGGCCCCATAGATGAGAGCATTTAAACAAATCCAGTTTTCCATTTTCGATTCTTCTTGCATGATCTCCATTTTAATTGTGTGCATGTTAGTCGTGTGTTTGATCATATCCTTTTGTTTCGCGTACGATATTATTAGGCTTTCAGTCATTGTTTATTGATTATTAAAATATCAGTCCAGCTTCTCGATCCATTGTTTCAATAAAAAGATTATATCTTTGGTCCTCAGCTTTTAAAAAAAACAATGGCAATTTTGTGCACTAATGGGACCGTGACTGTCTAAACACACACATTGTTAATTTTCGTTGCACCTTTACAGAACACAGCTGATTCTGTTACAAAAAAGGAATCATAATTAAACAATAATCATATAAACATTACCTTCTAATGCAAGTAAACATGTTATGGTCTCTTATCACTATCACGCTCTTCGCCATCGAGGATGTTTAAGACATTACAAAAGCACTTGAACTTAGGTTTTATTTCTTTGGCAAATGTAATTCTTTACTCGATAAGAAGGTGAAGATAGCTTTCCAGGGAGGATCTACACAATAATTGGCCGACATACATAACCTTTTACCCTGTCTAAGGCTTAAAACTCTTCCCGCAAACATAATTATTTAAAACTAATCTACTAAACCTTTTACGCCCATAACGGAAAAAGTAATCCCACCAACTATGGGCACAAATTTTTAAAAAGACCAACAACACCAACACCTTTGAAGCTTACGCAGCCTATCAAATATGTCACCCGAATACTTCTTCGCCAAATTAAACTGCTCTCGAGAATCAAATTAACCGGTATTGTATACTATAAACTAGCTTTAGAGACAAACAACATAATTCATATCATATATAATTCTTCCTCCCGTTTACCTCACACCATAATATAATTCTTACGTTTACCTTCTAACATCTTCGCGCAAAGCATTATTAAAAAGCAAACATATTACCATATACATCATATCCAAATGCAAACTAAACACATAACCAACCAGAACTTCAAAATTCTTATAATGAATAAGTCATTTCTGTTATATTGTCTAGATCATTAGTTTTAAGAAAATGTATATAAATAATTTAATTTATGAAACAAATATATAACTAAGAGCGAAAATAATTTTACTCTACTAACTCTAATCTATTGTAATTTATAAGAAAATCTATTGACTTATTGGTATTGTTAACTAGAATAAACATTGAGAGAAAATAAATAATTATATTTTTACAAATGTATAGTCAAATAAATAGTCGAAATTGTTGTGAGAAATTTATGAATGTCAATGCTACCTTTAGTTTGGCAAAGGTTTGTCAAAAAATGGAAAGGCACAAAAGCTTGCTTTACAACACTTGCTTGAGGCTGTCAGTTATAGAGAGACTAATCTCAATTTGACAAACTTAGTTGTGCTCCCATGCAGCTTAGTTGTAGTGATTGAAATACAACTTTAGACCACTTGGTATCATTAACTTTGTGGAGTAGCAGCATGTTTGTTGCTTTTATAGTTCTTACTTTTATTTTATGACTGAGAACTGATATCACATTATCTTGCAGGTTCCTAGAAAGTTTAATAGTTTAAAATCGATTGTATTATATATTCACAAAATATGGTCATATATAAGTGTCAACTTTTTAAGTTAACTAAAAACTATACGAATATCCCGGGCGTAGCCCGGAAAAATCTCTAGTAAAGGTAATGATAGTTATTGTAATTATGTGCTATATGATTAACACTTTTACATATCTTTTTCGGTGGATTATTATAATGATGTTGGGATTAGTGATCAGAAAAGTTGATTTATCATTTTTAAAGAGAAGAAAGGGAAACTTCATTACTAACAATACAAAAGTATAATCTCCCATGCTACGTACAAATGTCGCTTAAAAACCAAAAGAATATAAAAAACATTCACCACCCTAAGTCTTAAGAAGCTAAAAAATATATAGCATATATATAATCTGTAAAATAGCTTTCATAATCTCAACTCATATTTTCTCATTTTGTAGTTTTAGATCACCCACAATTAATCTTTGAACATATTATTCCCTAGAACTTAAAATATATTATTCCGCACCATTCGTAGGTTTTCATGTAAAATTAGAAAATAATCGTCGGTTCGATGTAATGTTACGTTCACTAATAGCATTTTGCGGTAAGATCTTTTAAAAAAATTGATTTTATTGCTCCATCCATATATTATATATATTTGCATTTTATAGGTTCTCACAATATCTTTGATTCGTACTATCAACTAATCGTATATATATATATATATATATATATATATATATATATATGTCATATATATCATATTTAGTCTTAGAATCAATACATTGCATACATCTAACGATTATCCAAGTACTTAGGTATGCACTATTCTCAAATCAAATTTACAAACCATTTGTTTTTTTAACTTTGATTAAATCCTTCGTTCAAGAAAAAGAGAGATGATAGTCAAATTCCTTCACACAAAGCCACCGTTGCAAGTAGTGGGGTTGGCTACCACTTATTAAAGAAAAAATCCACTACATTGTCGCTTTCTCGTGGTTGTTATTTCCAGCTTCCACCATTACTTTAGTTTATTAACTCTGCGAGACCAAAAACATTCTTCATCAACAATCATTTATTTGATATAATTGTATTTTAAAGAAGGGATATTGTTTGAGAGAATTTATCGAAGGGGAAACCATTATATATTGTTTGAGAGAATTTAAATGACAAAATTAAATTAAAAGGCTAATTTTGCGTATATTGACTGATAATCTTCTTGCTATAATGCATGTGTCTAGTTTATTCTTTTTGTCATCAACTTAAAAACACATATTCATATAGACTCTATAAACCACACTGGTACTTCTAGATTCATGTGAACGACAAAAGACGGTTGATTCCTAACATTTCGTGTTAGACTATATGCTGTCAAATCGTGCGCTCGTGCTATATGAATGATCTCTGAGCTGAAGAAACTTTTTATAAAGTATTGATGTCTTCCAAATAACTTGCAAAATCTAGCTATTCATCTGATTCCAAAATCATCTTCACTAGTTGAAAGCAATCCGTTGCAGACGCATGTTTCGTTTTGATAACACTTATAAAATATTTTATAGGTTGTAGCTGTGAGATATATATCATGTCGAAGAGCACGTAAATATGAGGATGTCGGGGCATATTCACAACGACTATTTATAGGAGAAAGCAACACATTTTATCAAAATATTTGCTCACATATGCTCTCAATTATTTTCTCCAATTCAATAAAATGCACCCGTTGCATATGAAAACAAAGCTCTGGAACTGTTAACTATGTATGACAAAGTCAACGTAATTGGAACAATGATTCAATCTCCACTCCTTTAAAGTACACACTACATTATCATTTCTGGAGAATTTTGATAACTATGATTTAAAGACACTTGTCGAACATGTACTGTTTGGTGCGTGAACAATATCACTCTATGTCCTGATTCGTTGGAAAAGAAAAAAAGTACATACCCGTATAATATATAGTAAAATACGGATGGTAGTCTTGGTAGATTAGAAAAATGTGTTTATGAATCAAGAACAATGTACCAAATTCCATGGCCGATGTGTTATGCATAATGCATTCAATTTATTAAGCGTGTCATTTAAGCATATATAATTTTACAGCAAGTTGGAGTTCTAATCTATTATGGTTTTACAGCAAGTTGGAGTTCTAATCTATTATAATCATAAATTGTAGGTGCGCAATATTAGTCGCAGATATATAAGATGTTTCCTTCTATTATTTTATTTTATATTAACAAACAATTGTTCTAGCATATTGGAGAAAGACAAGTAGTTAGAGGATATTTGATCAAATAATTTCTCAATA
Organism: Brassica napus; assembly: GCF_020379485.1. Taxonomy (NCBI): domain Eukaryota; kingdom Viridiplantae; phylum Streptophyta; class Magnoliopsida; order Brassicales; family Brassicaceae; genus Brassica; species Brassica napus. The sequence goes on along the minus strand of NC_063448.1, from coordinate 52,529,969 downwards.
CACGTCAAAGTGACTAGTGCACACAATACACGAGGTCACCACGTAAATCTTTAACATAAACCATGTTGGAACTTCAACTTCCAGCTATTCACTAGAGAACGACGTAATTATAATATAGTGTAAATTCAATTCATATACTATTGTCAATGGGTCTTCTAAAAAGGTGGACGTTTCTTCTCTAGATGCCGACCAAAGTTGTTTCATATATTTACTTGACCTGTAATTATTATAATTAAAAATCATAAATACCATTTGTCTTGATGTGTTTATTATATAAATGTTGGTGTAAACCAACCTTTTAAAACCATCAGCTTTACAAAATTAATCTGGTATAGATTTGTTGGCCCCATGACCGATGTGCATATTTGTATGCATCGCTTATAATTATATATATATATATATATATATATATTTTTTTTTTTGAAAAAAGGACTAATAATAAAAAAAAATTATATTATTTTTGTTGATCGGCTAATAAATATTAGTGGTTAATTAATTTTGTTTAATGCTTGGGTCGTCTAATCACTTTCATTGCTATGCAATAACAAAATGAGGTCTATTGACGGGTATTAACAACCATATATATCGTCCAACAAAAAGAAGAAAAAAAATCGTTCACCCAAATTGATTACTGACTATTAGGTTTTTTCTTCCACTATGTCCAGTAAAATATATATATATATTTACAGCTATGTCCAGTAATATATTTTCAAGTTTTAAATTATATTTAAAAATAATATTGTATTAATATTGTAGATTTATTTTTACCAATATTCTAATATAAATTTGATTTGATTAAACATAAAATTAAGATAGAAATAATTTAAAAAATTGTATTTAAGAATAAATATAAATATATATATATATATATGTATATTTAAAATTATAATCTTAGGTATGTTTTTATCAATTTATTTTGGTTAAATATATTAAATCAACTTGAATAAAATTAACTAAAAATTTGATAGAACAAATTGTATAACTATCAAAAATTAAGACTAAAAAGTATTTATCAAATTTGTAGATATATAAAAGAATTTAATGATATTACGATTAAAACTTGTAATTTTAAAAAATGCAATTTTTTTTGAAAAAATTAGTAATCAAAATTTTATAATTATAAAAATAGAATTAAATAGTATTTTAAAATTTGTAATGTAATATGTGAATATATTTATTTTTGTGATGAAGTATGAATTAGTACTATATTTTAAAAATTTTATTAAAAATATAAATAAATATTAAATATGATGTATGAGTTATTACCATATTTTAAAAATATTTACAAAAAATATAAATTAAAATTAAATGTAATTATCATATTTAACCCTTAAACTTATCATCAATTTTAGTGGACATATAACATTTTTGTGAAAGTGTTTTAAAGAGGACAGGTGGCCTGTATAAGGATTTGACTATGAGATTAATTTTAACAAAAGCTTCAGCAAGTAACTAGGGATTAACCCGGGCTACGCCCGAGATTTTTTATTTTTTTCTAATTTAAATTGTTAAATCATTTATATTTAGGTTATGATATATATTTATATAAATGTTAAGATACATGTCATAATTAAAATTTGTTTTTAAACTTTAACACGTTAAATTAACATATTTTCTACTATTTAAATATGTTTTTGTAATTTTGTTGGCTATCTATTTATCATATTTAGCAAAACTATATGTTGAGTGTTGGAATAAATGTTTTAGATATTTAATTAAACTGTAGAATATTTTTGGATCGGCCACATGCTCAATAATCGATTGATCCGTAAAAAGATGGTCGATCTCCTTGGCCATGTAAGTACAATTTTAGCAAAAATATCTTTGATTTTCAAATATTAAGTTTATAACTATTCTTTTGAATATTGTTTATGTAAATATTTTTTGTGATGTTTGAATTTGTGATGTTCGTATACTTAACCTAGATGATATTGATGTTTAACAATTTATTGTTTTCTGGAAATAGAAAATAATGATATATCAAAACGTATCTAATACTTGTTAAATGATAGTATAATGTAAATTACATTCATTATTTGAAAATAACCATTTGTTGTTTTTATTTTTTTTTAAATCAGAAATTATTTTTATTTAAAAACATTATTCATATATAATATAATAGTTTAAGTTTGGAAGATTAATCTATATATATAAATTATGTATATTGTTTAAAAAATAATTTAAGATATTATATATTGAGTAACTAAATAAAAGCTGAATTTCTTATCTTGAAAATCAAATATTTATATTTTTGTCTTCACGTTAGACTCACCAATCCATCATAGTGTGAGGTTGATGTTGATGTTATAATGAGTTTTATAGGGACTTTCTTGATGTAAAACTATACATTTTTATTTTTTTTTGTTTAATATGGTATTTCCATTTTAATATAATTTACTACCATTTTAAGATAGATGTACATTTTAAGATAGATGCTTAAATCTTAATGTTCTTTTTCTATTTTTTAAAATGTTTATTTCCATTTCTTAAATTTTTTTACGTAATATCTATATTTTATATTTTAAAATAGATATTTAAATCTTAATGTACTTTTTCCATTTTTTCAAATTGTGTATTAACTTATATTATATATTTTACATTTTAAGATAGATGTTTAATGCTTAATGAACTTTTTCCATTTTTTAAAAAAAGTTGTGTATTTACTTATTATTATATAGATAATTCATATATTATATATTAACATTATTTACTTAATATTTATTGATAATTCATATATTATATATATTTAATGCTTAATGTTTATTTCCACTTCATGACTTTTTATTTACTTAATATCTCTATTTTACATTTTAAGATAGATGTTTAAATCTTAATGTACGTTTTCCTTCTTTTTTTTAAATTGTATATTTCCATTTGTTATACTTTCTATTTACGTAATATCTATATTTTAAATTTTAAGATATATTTTTAAATCTTAATGTAATTTTCCATTTTTTAAATTGGGTATTTACTTATATTATATATTTACTTATGATTTATTTTTCTTTATATTGTGTATTTCTATTTCTTATACTTTCTATTTACTAATAATTTTATATTTTAAGATAGATTTACATTTTAAGATAGATATTTAAATACTAATGTACTTCTTCCATTTTTTAAATTGTGTATTTCCTTTTCTTATACTTTCTATTTGGGTAATATCTAGATTTTACATTTTAAGATAGATGTTTAAATCTTAATATACTTTTTCCATTGTTTTTAAGTTGTGTATTTCTTTTTCTTATAGTTTATATTTACTTAATATCCATATTTTACATTTTAAGATAGATGTTTAAATCTTAATGTATTTTTCCATTTTTAATGTAAAACGGCAATGTTTAATACAAGAACTTGGACAAATAGTCAAATAGTTATATTTATGTTTTTTTTTCTTTTTTATATAAAATGGTAATGTTACATTATGAAGATAAGCCATTTCTTTTAGTGAAAATGGTAATCTTACATATGTTTAATGTAGTTTTTCTATTTTTTTTATGTTGTATGTTTACATATTATTGTTATTTTTAAATGTAAAATGGTAATCTTACATATGCTTAATGTATTATTTCCATTTTTTATGTTGTATGTTTACATATTATTTATTATTTTCAAAATTATATATGGAGATAAACCGTCTTTTTTTTAGTGAAAAATGGTATTTTACATATGTTTAATGTAGTTTTTCCATTTTTATGTTGTATGTTTACATTTTATTTTTTAAAAATAAAAATGTAAAATGATAATCTTACATATGTTTAATGTAGTATTTCCATTTTTTATGTTGTATTTTTACATATATTTATTATTTGCAAAATTATATAGAATGTTTTTTGTTTTTTTTTATAAAACGGTAATGTTACATTATGAAGATAAGCCGTCTTTTTTTTAAGTGAAAAATGATAATCTTACATATTTTTAATGTAGTTTTTCCATTTTTTGTGCTGTATGTTTACATATTATTTATAATTTTCGAAAATTAGTAAAATTAAAATGTAAAACTATATTTTATGCAACTTGTCATCTTTCGGAAGAAGTTTTTTTTGCTGATGTGGACGCTCTATGGAGCCTTAAAAGGTCAATTTTATTAGTATTTTTTTATAAAACGGTAATGTTACATTATGGAGATAAACCGTCTTTTTTTTTAAGTGAAAAATGGTAATCTTACATATCTTTAATGTAGTTTTTTCATTTTTTATGATGTATGTTATACATATTATTTATAATTTTCGAAAATTAGTAATATTAAAATGTAAAACTATATTTTATGCCACGTGTCATCTTTCGGGAGAAGTTTTTTTGCTGATGTGGACGCTCTATGGAGCTTCAAAAGGTCCCTTTTATTAGTATAGATTTTTTTGCTGATGTGGACGCTCTATGGAGCCTCAAAAGGTCCCTTTTATTAGTATAGATTACAATTTCCGCCTTTTATTTCTTATAAATAATTAAAATAAGCTATTTTATATTTTGTGGATAATATACCATGCTGATGACCAGTCTCTATCATATGTGCTCTAATACAAAAAGAGCCCACCAAAAGCTACCATTTACTGAAAATGATATATACTGTTTCCTGTAGAGCGATAAAAACATAGAATTCCACGTGGAGTTACGCATGTTCGTATTCTGAATCTGAAACAAAATCTGCCCTTTCAATTTTTTTTTGTAGTTTTTATTTTAGTATGTGTGGCAATCCATTTTGCTATGGTTCATATTAGTGGGATTAGAATTTGTTTTTATCTGTTAATTTTGATTCGATTAGATCCAAAAAATTTAGAAATCTATAAATCTTCAAAAATAAAAATATTGAAAATAATATCCATTAAAATTAAAGTAAATAATAAATACTGAAGATTTAGATATCCGGTTCGCTCTGACTTTTATACAATTAAATTAATTTTCACTAATTTTTACTTTTTGTTTTATATTATATAAAATATATCTTTTGAAAACAATTTCATATAGTTTTTTTCTAGAATTTGTTTGTACTGAAAAAAGTGGATAAAAAATCTGTAAATATCCGTAAATATTTGCAAATCAGAAAACTAAATATTCATTAAGTAAAAAGCGAATGACAAATACTCAAAAAATATTATAGTATTTGATCAATGTCCACCCCTAAGTGGAAATTTCAATCTTTACATATGCATTTGTTTTGGTTTGCATGAAGAATTGACAACAAAATAATACATCGGTTAAAGATGTTATGAGCTCTTTTCGTGGATTGCAATCTACTGCGTATATTCTATTTAGATTTCATTTCTGTCAGATCATGTGTGCTATTATATAAATACACATATCATATGTCTTGTCCAGTTGAAGCGTATTATGAAGACCATCAATATCTAATCATATTCCAATATTAGTAGATAATTTAGTTAACTATAGATTACAATATCATAACCTTAGATTAGCAAATGGATTATGACCAAAGTACTCTGTGATAATCTTGTTTAATGTCCTAATACTAGTGGGGGACCTTAATAAAACATCTCTAACGCCAATCATAATGAGTCAATGACTTCTTCCAAATTCTAATTAGCGGTTGCATGATTGCCCCATTCAGTAATTAATTCCCCATATGTATGGATATATATTACATCATGGTAAAGATTTCGATTATACTGCATATTTTTTTCTTCTTGAATAAAACTAAAATGTATTTTTTTGCTAAATGGTAAATATCATTACTGAAAATGAAAGTCTGGTTACAAAATTAATTGAAACCACAATCTGCAACAGCTGATTTGATCCTAGTGATCGCAAAAAAATTAAAAAACCACTAGGATACATAAGGATTAATTCCAAGCTTCAAACACATAAAACTTGAAAGTAATAGACAGAAGATCAAGCAGAACAACAGTATAATCACCCTATTCAAAGCGCTTCTTGCCATACCTGAAACTAACCAGATGAAACAAGAGAATGACTAGAGAAAGTTCAGTCGAAAACTCACCGAAATGGCTCCGAGCAGGCATCAACGGAAGCGCCTGGCATACGCCCCGGAGCTCCGCTGGAGGAGGACCTCGACCAACAAATCCTAGCAATCTCGACGGAAAGACAAAAGTTCAGTCGTATCAACACTGCTTACACAGAAGCTCGAGTTACGGTCAAGCATAGGCGGTACAACAGGCTCCAATACCGCCTACACGACACATAAGATACAGCATAAACCCGAAGGAACACTAAGTCAACTCGTCGGAGCTATGAACACAAGGGCATGAAGCACAGAAGGAGGCATAACGCTCCTTGAAAACAGGCAGCCATGAGACGATAGAGAACTCCGCCTAAGAGCAAGTGAGTCACCACATCGGGTTGTCCTCAAACCCTCGCAGACGACGTCGGTAGCAAAGAGGAGGAGACGAACACATCACCAAAGGAAGCCATGGTTGTTGTCGCTTGAACTAAGTGAGAGGTTCCCAACGAGGTCCTCAGTCTCGTCGCTTCGTCTAGGACCATGGGAACAAGACGGGGAAGCTCTAAGAGTTGCGACCGAAGCAGGAGATAGGGGAGAGCAGAGGAGGCTGAAGACCGGAAGAGAAGATGCAGCGACGCGCTTCAATCCGGTGAGCCTCTGCGCCGGAACTGACCCAGAACCAGCACAAGACAAACCCTAGATCTACCGAATCGACGGCGCCTCCTGCAAACAAACAGACTGCTACAACCTCGCCCTCTCTCCAGAGACACTAGATACACACCCAGTCATCAATTTGGTCAGCGGATCTGGCCACAATCCGGCGAGAACCAGAGAAGGAGGAGCAAGGAGGAAGTGAAAAGCCCTTAGCATGATAGGGAGAGGAATTGGATCAGCGGGGCGATTAGGGGTGGTGGACCGACGGGAATAGACCCACCGCCGGCCACCAGAGGGAATCAGAGGAGAAGGGCCGAGGAGGAGAGGCTTAGGCGTAGAGAAAAAACGAGAGAGAAATTGCCTCTCTCACCTCTCTCTAAAATTCTCATTTTCGACTGCTTGTAAACTAAAATGTATGGAAGATTACAGATGGCATAAAAAGGATTTTATTTGTATTTAGTGGCTAAATAAATAAATAAATAGCGAAACTCAACCTGTGTTGAGATTGGGAGGACAAATGAGTATTATTGAAGAGACGAACATCATTCTTTTGTTTGATGTAGAAAAAAAAAATCATTCGCTTGTTCGATATCAAAACAACGTACAAAACATTTGATCATGCATGGGTTGTCCACTTGTCCTATCACTTTCAATTGTGTTCCACAATCCTCACCGTTAAACGTATACACATGCTGACCCCGTAATAATTGAACTTTGCTTTTTTTTCTTTTTCTTTTTTTTAACAACTATTTTATTTATATAAAATGTAACATTACATACAAAATAATAAAAATACAACCAAATGTAAATTTAAAATAAAATACAACATAATTAAAATCTGAAGAAATTTAACTTGCTTTTACAAAACAAAAGAAATATTGAAAATTTTCTTTTTGGTAGATTATTGAATTTTCTTTTATTAATAGCCTTGGGCTTGTAATACCCAGCATAACAAAAGAAAGCCCATTTGATAGACTTAGTCTCATATTGTTTCCAAATCATAAGCTTTTATTAATAAGGTGGGCTTGTGAAACCCAACTTAACAGAAGAAATCCCATTTGAGAGACGTCAGGCTAATATTGTTTCAAAATTGTTACAAGCCCATTAGATTAATTTAACCCCAAACGTCTTATTTAATTCAATCCGGTTCCGAGTATTTATCATTAAAATTTAATTTCATTGATGTTTGGGCCCACTCGAGAGCGGGACCCTCCAAAAATAGGCGTATGCCACTTGGCGTGGAGAGCACACGGTATTCTTTAGTAAAAGGCGAAAGAATAGTTCGCTTTGTGCTCACCACATGGCTGCGTGGTTTAGATTCCTAGAAAAGAGCCACTATTTATAAGACAAGTTCTTCTGCCAATTACTCTCAGTGTCCCGATGTGGGAGCTTCAGAATGGCGTTAAAACTCTTCGTCAGATAATGGGCCTGTAATGAGCTTTGGGCTTTAAACATAAACCTGATGTTTTCTTTAAAAAATAAATAGAATGAAAACCCAATAAACTGATCTTCATGAAAACAATGAAACTGACAAAATTTTCATTTCAAGGAACCTAGCAAATTCGTGACAAAAATAAAAATAAAAGGAACCTAGCAATTATTTTACTTTTTTTTGGGTAAAAGCCTAGCAATTATATTTATCATATTCTTTCACACAAACTTATAACTTACTTGTTTTCTTCAAATCTGATGAAATCTCTATTCTTGTTTTTTACAGATTAAACTATTAAACATAATATTTGTATCTCAAAGAATAATGCTTTCTAAAAATTAATGTTCATTCCTGACAGATCAGGTTACATACAAAATTAAGTATTTAGTAAAAGATACAATCTGATTTTGTGAATGTCATCATATGAGTCATGAGTGTGTATTTGTGAAAAAAAAGGCAATTTGGGTTATGGCATATTCCATGAGATTATCCTAAATTCCAAGCATATTCACATAAGACTCCCCCGATTCAATCATTATCTGCTTCCACTTATATTTGTATATGATTTTTAATCACTTTCTTTACACCATATATTAATACGCCTTTACACCATTAATATATTTAGCTTTTTTGTTCTTCTGCAATTTAATTGTAAAATCCTTGAAAGAAATTCCTTCGGTCCTTCCACAGCCTATACCTGGAGTCTTTAATTTAAACTTATACATTGTCGAATTTTTCATATTATTATTATGTATAATTCCGCATGCAATATTTTATAAATACAAAATTAATATCTGTATATGATAAAACATATCATCTTGCATCAGTCTATTGTACAAATGGAATATCCTCTAGAAATAACATTAGCAAACATGATATATATTGGTTCATTGTTACAAAAAGTTCTAACTTTTAAAAATAAAATAAAAAGAGAAAAGTGGAAAGAACACTATAGTTTTAGTAAGTTGGGTTTTTGGAGTATTTTAAAATGTCTTCATGACCATAGACAAGCAGAAAGAACACACTATAAAACCCCTGGAAAGCCTCCACCGTTGAAACCTTCACTTACTTTGGCACAACACCACCAATCAAAGGTGGATGGCCATCCCCTAAGGTGAAGAAGAGAAAAACCTCTGAATCTAGAGGTTTAATTTATATCTTTAAGGGATGGCTTAAATACAACAAAAAAAAAAGAGGAGGCTATTAAGTGATTTTGTGTTCTTGTAAGGAAAGTGTTTTAAGATATGGATCATCGAAGATTGCAGAAGGCTGACGATGAAGAGGGAGGTGATTCAGACAGAGAGTTTTGTTTATCTTCCTCTAGAAATTGGGCAACTTCTAACCTTTGGCAAGCTTCGGATCCCCTCGGAATCAGCAGATTATGAGTATACTTTGTAATACTCTCTCTTTCTTTTTCATGCTTTCTCCCTTTGATATATTTTGTTTATCTTCATCATGTCTGTGTTGTATCCAGTCCCATATGTTCTTTGTGTGAGGAATAAAAGAATATTAGAGCATGTCCACTGGGGATCCTTAGCAAAAAATCCTTAACAAAAAAATATTAGAATAATATGTGGGACCCATTAAATTTAAGAGTTTGTGCCAAATTAATCCTTAGCTAAGGATCAGATTTGTTACTGTGCGCGGATCCCACCTGCCACGTGGGATCCCGCGATTGGCTCCTCCTTTTTTTTTTTTTAGCTAAAAAATAAAATAAAAATAATAAAATAATTTAAAAAACTTACCTTGGTTATAGAGCCAAGAGTATCAGCATCGTGGATGGTCTTAGGATTTGAGATAGACTGTCACAATAGTTGGTGAAAACAGCGTTTTTGGTATAAAATATATTTTTAAATCAAATCTTCTAAAGCTGGTTTCCAAACATATGATGAGAGATTATAGATGTAAAACATGAAATTCCCAAAGTCTTAAAAAAAACTGGTAACCACGTTGTAATTTCTTTTAGCATTTGTCATATTTATGTTACTTGGTTAAAAAAAATCCATCGAGATACAACTCATATAAATTTTCAAATATATTTTTGAAAATTTTAGTTTCATCCAATTGTCAGAATGCTATACACAAATTATCACTTTCAGTACTTCAAGTTTAAATTGATAACTAGATCTCGATCTGCGCAACCGCGCGAGTTTTTGTTTTTATTTATTTTTATAAAAATATTTTATTTTCAATTCTAAATGGGTATATATTATAATATATATATGTATCTATCAATTTTTAAAACATAATAAGTTTACGGTATATTTTTTTCATTGAATAGATTGTTTCAAACTTTCACATGTATTTGTATCTTCTTCTATATATATATTTTTTGGATTTTTATTTTATTATTAAAATCGTAACTATATATATAAAGATTATTAAAATATTGTTTTATTGTCATATTCAAAGATATTGTAAAATTTCATAAATTTAGAAAGTTTTTTAAAAATAAAACTTTTCGTTTCTTAGATTTATATTATCGAGTAAATAATTAAACATTTAGTTTTGTTTAATTTTTAAAATGAACTATATAGTTTAAAATTTGTTTTCATTGGTTTAAGGTAGTAAAGATTAATCATTGTTAGATAATATGATTTTTGTTATTTAAAAAAAATCTTTATAATTTTAAAAGTTAACATCGACAAATATTTAAATATTTAACATATAGAGATATAGTATTACAACATTAAATTATATCTATTTAATTTATAAATCCAATAGATCATCTATTATTTAAATTTAATTATTGATAACCCAATAAAAATTTTTGGTATGCCCAAAATTTAAATGATAAGATTAAAGATTAAATGTAACATGACGTTTTAGGAATATGTTCATTTTTAAAAAAAAATCACACATGAATCAAAGTTGTGACTTCTGTTTTAATATATAAGATATATTAGAAGTTAGTCACTTAACTGAAATATGATTTACATAACAAGGAAAACATATTGCAAGAAGTTTATGATGTGTAAAAAAGAATATTGTAATTTTACATTTACAAGAATCAACAAAATTAAGAAAGCAAAAACATGTGGCATTACACATAATGAGAAACATATATAGCAGAGGACCACTAATTTCAAATGACCTTTAACCAAATGTTAAAATCATCCAACTCTAGTAGTTGTTTTCATATTTAGGGGTGTCACACATGGGGGTGGTATAATAAAATGGCCCGACTACAAACTTCACTAGATTCTTGAAAACCATGAACGGCTGAACTAGCTTCTCTCCGGTTTGACCATTGCCAAAATCGGTCGGAATACCACATGACTGGTCAGCAGGAGACACGAGCCGGACATTACAAAGATTAGGCTTGAGATTCTTTCCGCCGTAGAGGACTTTGTCGACGATAAGATCGAACTGGCCTCTTTCATCGGTCTTGTCGCTGCCATAGTATCTCACTCTTTCCCTCTCGTCCATACAAGTGATTGATACCACAGCCCCTAAAAGATACAAAATGGAACGATTTTTGGTTACTAATCCGGTTTTGAGTATCTTCAGACCGGGGTATGAGTTAACCGGTTTATCAAAGTCATCAAATCCGATTAGAGAGGCAATGTGGGGAAATATATCTCGATTCATACAACTCCGAATAGATACATATATACAAATTTGGATTTATCGAAAGCAGTTAATACCTTTGATGGGTTCAGAGCCGTTGATCCATTGGTCGTAGTTAAGAGTGCAATCTTGGCACATCACTTTCCCGGTGACGTGAATCACATCTCCGTCGTTAGCTGCTGCGGTCTTGGCTATTTGACTCACATAATTTAACAGAAACAGTATCTCTATGAGCAGAACCAGTGTCGTGATCCTCTGCGCCATGGCAACCTCTCTCGATTCTTTTTTTGGGCTGGATGTTTTTGAGATTGTGCTCATGATGTAAAAAAGACTAGGTATATATATAATCGTTTTATATAATATAAATTGAGACATTTTGGTTATGGGGGAGGGAATGTTATATGTGTGGAAGGGCACTACCTCCAGACGTGCGGTCCATTTAGTATTGTGATCTCAATTATTTTCTATTATTGTAAAGCTTTAAATCAGGAAGTCATTTTTAACATACGTGTAAAACAGATAATGACTGTGATAAAATATTAGACCAAATTGTAAAACAAGAAAATGTTGACATTAGGAAGCATTGGTGGTCAGTACTGTTGGTGGTTAAGGCAGCTATGGGAGCTGCACTCTCTTCACATGTCAGCAGCATCAACATCTTCTCTGACTCGAAGAACCTCATTTCACTCTTGAAGACTCAAGAACAGGATGTAGTATTGAAAAACATTCTCCATGACATTCGTTTTATGGCTCGCTCTTTTACGTCTATCTCTTTTCATTTTATCCCGCGTTTAGTAAATGTTCAAGCTGACTCAGCAGCTTTATTTTCGATTACTTCCTCTGCTACTAGTGCTGCATGAACCTTGGTTTGTTTTAATCTATGTTTGCTCAAAAAAAAAATGTTGACATTGGGTTTTACAATTGCACAAAATACAAATATATGGCACTTAGCATGCAAAATATAGAGGTCGAAATTTTTCTATCACTAATAATTTTTGGATGCAAGGGCAATACCATGACTCAAGAGAAGCCTTCCATGTGAATTATGTCAACGACTTCGCTAAAATTGTTTGGTGTGCCTTCATGTAAGCTAGCAAAGTTTTTATAATAATAAAACACAATCCATATAGTTGAGTTGACATATATAGATATATATGACATGTAAGAAAAGGCATGTGTATGTGAGTGTATCACCAACTCTTTAAAATTTATCAAACTTGTATCCCATATGTAGAATTTTCATACCTATAAACTATTATCGACGAATGTTCAACTCGAATAATACCTTACTCTCTAGTCTCCATTAACCAATTTCAGATATTATTCACATGTTTTTAAAACAGAAAATGTTTATAAATTCTTTTTTGAACATTTAAATATATTTACGAGTTGATTAGTATTTTAACTCGTTCAAGCTTAACTAGTGGTATAATATATCCTTAAGTTGACCAATTTTTTTTCCTTCGTCAACGTTTTATTAAATCTCCTTTGGTAATTGTCATCACTATATAAAGCCTAAAAAGACGTTGACAAGAGGGTAACGAAACTATTAAATTTCCAAAGGTCTCTCCTCCTTCAACTTATCCCCGCCACATATGTACTTCTTCCTCCTCTTTTCTCTCCACGTTTTCTCCTTTAACACTACGAAAGACACACACACAAACAAACAAAGAAGCTTTTTGGTCTGAATCTGATACTATATTACACACACACACAAAAAGAAAGCAAGCAAGCAAGCAATGGAGTCTCTAAAACTATTCATCTCTCTCTTTCTCGTCTCATTCTCTTCTTGGTTAATAGGTAATTATACATTTATATGCGTTGTTCAAAAAAAAATACTATATATGTAAAGTTCTTGATCACATAAATCGATTCCCCGAAATCCATTACAATAAAATTTTAAAAATATTTTGAAGGTGTTGAATCGGACCATTTTCAGCATAACAACATGAAGCGTATGAGACCGAATAGGTTGTTCGTGTTCGGAGATTCATATGCAGATACGGGAAACATAAGGAAGTCCCTAGCCGATTCCTGGAAAATGCCTTACGGCGTCAGTTTTCCTGGAAAGCCCTCCGGTCGTTTCTCCGACGGCCGCATCGCCACCGATTTTCTCGGTTCTCTCTCTCTCTATCTCGTTTTTTGTCACAACTAATGTGGAATGGATAATGTGGAATGGATGGTGCATGCATGTGGTCGGCCACTAGTTTCAACACACTAACAAACACGTAATTTTGGGATCAAACCATTTTATTTTGTTAGGTTAATTAGATATTTAGACTAACTACCTAATTAAAAAGGAAAATTACGAGTGACTGTAACCAAACCAGCTATCAAAATTCTGACGTGGAAATTTTATGAGTGATATTAGGATTTTTACTCAAATTTTCTTACACCAAACTTTTGTGTGCAGCAAGATACTTGAGGATAAAGTCACCGATTCCGTACACGTGGAAGAATTACGCGGGAAAGGAACGGCTGTTATACGGAATGAATTACGCGTACGGAGGGACAGGAGTGTTCAAGACTTTCAATAATCCATTGCCAAACATGACAACTCAGATTGATTATTTCCAAAAAGTCCTCGCTTCCGGCAACATCTACTCTCCGTCCGACCTCCACACCTCTCTTGCCCTCGTCAGCAACGCTGGCAACGACTACGGCACTTTCATTCTCCAAAAACGTCCCATGACCGTAAGAAAAAACATCATATATGCGTTTGCATTTACTAGGCCAAACTAAAAAGAAGATTTCTATATTTAAAATTTTAAAACACTATTTTATACTTAGAAAAAAAATAGTGGACTAGAAATCGTAAAGCATAAATACAAATATAATAGCATCTCAAAAGCACTTTAAAAAAAAATAGAGTAACTCCATAATCGAGTTGAGTTTTCTATTACACTTTTTAAAGTGAAAATAGAGTAATAAGTAAAAGTTTACTGAGTTTGCATGTTTTAAAATATTTTTAATAAGAAAGTGGAAACATTGTTTTTAGAAAAAAGTTTGAAGGTACCCACAAAAAAATTATAATTTAACATGTAAACATAATAAGAAATTAATTATATCTTCTTCTTTTTTTGGCTAAAAAAAGGAAATTATATCTTGCAGGAGTTCCCGGGATTCATCAAGAAAGTTGTTGATCAAACCGAAGTAAACTTGAGACGCATCCACAAGTTGGGAGTGAAGAAGATAGCAATAGCTTCACTGCAGCCACTCGGATGTCTCCCTAGCAAAACCACCTCTAGTTCATTCAAACATTGCAACGCATCAGATAACGCATTAGTGAAACTTCACAATACTTTGTTGCGTAGAACCGTGGCGAAGCTCAACAATGAGACCAAACCTTCCACTTTCGTCATTCTTGATCTCTACAAGGCCTTCTTGACTGTCCTCAAGAACAAAAGAGCGGAACCTGGTAAATTCAAAAAAGAAAATGTTAGAGAAATATTGTTTTTTTTTATAAATTCCTATATCGATTTTACGAGTTTTTTGAATTAGGGGTTACGAGGTTTGTGAACCCATTGAAACCGTGTTGTGTCGGGATTACAAGCAATGACTCGTGCTCAAACGTGGACAAGAAGGGTGAGAAGAAGTATACAATTTGCAAAGATCCAAAGACTTCCTTCTTTTGGGATGTCTTTCATCCGACAGAAGAAGGGTGGAGATCCGTTTACTCAGTTTTACGCGAAAACCTCAAAGCCGTTTTGATTTAAAAGTAAGACTTAATGTTCTTATTGATGTCTCGATTTTTCACTCACTTGTGTTTGTAACTAACATTTGTTTCTGCTTGTGTTCGTATTACAGAGAGTTTCAAGTCAAGCTCACTGGTTCAAGTCTCAACAAGAGCAGCTGGTCCAATATAGACCGTCAAATAAAAACAATGTTTATAAGATGTGGAATCTTCCTTTATCATGCAAGCTGTTCTTGAATTGATACATGAGACTTCTGTTCGGAATAAAATTAGTTAGAAAGTGACATTATCAGTGTATTTAGAGTCATGTAGCCTGGTTCTTCCTTGGCTACAGAGCTATATCGCTACACAATGATATTTAATGCAATGATTGGACCGATAAAAATGTATCAGATGAAAATTCTTGATATATAGACAAAACACCACATACTTTATTGAGTTGCAGATTCATATGAAATCAAACTTATATTATGTATTAAACATAAATAGACATGATGAAAACTATAGAATATGAGGTATAGTATCACCAAAGATACCACAAAGTCTTCTCATGATATTTTCGGTAGATGGATATCTCGGTTTGTAGTTCATTTCTTTATATCGGCCGCATCTCTACATTCTCCGACCCTTTAGTACGCATGAGGCCACAGAAAAGTTTCGATCGCAATAGCTCGCTTCTCATGGAGAGTACTAGTGTCGTGGAAAGCAATGAGTCCGTAGTCTGAGAGAAGCAAATCAAGTCTCCACTCTTTGATGTAGCGTACATCTCCTATTCGTGTTTGGTTTTCTTTATGGTTTTCCTTTTCTTTCAAAGTTCCTTTTCTTAGTTAGTTTTGTTTTCCTATCTTGTTTAGTATTATAAGTCTCATATACGAGCTTATAAATAGGGAGCTTTACTTATTGTTTTAGACACGACTTTTACATTGATTATAAATAAAACTAGAGCTTTGTGTTAAAACAACTCTTAAACCTTACTTCTGGGCATTCTCTGAGAATTCAACAGACTTAGGAAGGCATAGTTAACGGGCATTCTCAGAATTCAACGTTATCTTTGCATTATCGGCTACTAACGGATACTTCCGCTCCGTCATTTGGTATCAGAGACCTTTTATTACGATTCTATTCGTGATTATCGATCTTCGGCTTCAATGGCACCTCGTCCAAACGAATGGACACAGATGCAACAGTTCCTGGAAGACTTTCAGGAAAATTTTCAAGATAATATGAGAAGAACAATGGCTGAAGCAATTCAGACCGGAGTCCAGGCAGGAGTACAAGCAGCTTTCGCCGCCAATGCGGCAAACGCAGCTCAAGCAGCTCCACGCCAACGTCAAAACCGCCACCATAATCCTATTTTCGAAGAACACCACGACGATTCTGATGATGATAATCCGTTCGAAAACAACGACAACGACGACAACCCTAATCACGATCGTGCGCAACGACGTAGGAATGAAAACGGAAATCGATGGACGTCGGGTATCAAGATGGAAGTTCCAGAGTTTCATGGAGGTTCTCAACCAGAAGATCTACTTGATTGGTTTGTTGCGGTCGATGAGTTCCTCGAATTCAAAGATGTACCAACCAACAAACAAGTACCTTATGTGACAACTCGATTCCGCGGTCACGCCGCATCTTGGTGGAATCAATTAAAAATATCACGCACTCGCCGTGGTAAAGAGAAGATTGTCTCATGGGATAAACTTAAGAAACACTTACGCAAAACGTTCATTCCATATAACTTTGAGCGTCTGCTGTTTCAAAAGTTCCACAACATTCGCCAAGGCACGCGTTCTGTGGACGACTACGCGAACGAGTTTTATCAGATGCTGACTCGTGTGGACATTCAAGACTCAGAAGATCAGCTTGTAGCTCGCTTTATCGCAGGTCTACGGCAACAATTGCAGACCATGTTACACCAGTTTGATCCTTCGTCCGTGGCAGAAGCTAGACAACGAGCATTGTTGGTAGAGCAACAAACAAAATTCACGACAAATTCATGGACCGGAAACAATCGGCAGCGCAACAATACGACCACCGATGACAACAAAACAACCGCAGGGACGGAATCAGGAACACGCGGAAATAATCGTACAACAGAAGCCGCTACAAACGCCCCTGATACACGCCCTCCAGCACGCACTAGCGCGTTACGATGTTTCACATGTGGGGAAAACGGCCATCGACAAACCGCTTGTCCCAATAACGGTCGTAGAGGTTTATTAGCGAATGACAGAGAAATCATCGGTGAGCCTATTTACGATACGGACGATGATCAAAACAATGATGTTGAAGAAGAACAGGTTCAGGGAGATACGGGCACTTTCCTCATGATTCGGCGAAATTGTTTCGCTCCTAAGACTGACGAAGCCGTACAACGAACCGCACTGTTTAGCTCGACCTGTACAGTCAAAGGGAAGATATGTCGCTTTGTTATTGATTCGGGATGTTCGGCTAATGTAGTGTCCGAGGAAGCAGTACGCAAGCTTTCTCTAACAAGGGAAGCACACCCACATCCTTATCGACTTTTATGGATGCAAACAGGCTCCGAGGTCTACGTCTCTCATCGCACATTGATTTCACTGTCCATTGGTACTTTCTACAAAGATACCATGTACTGCGATATTGCTCCAATGGATGTCTCTCACATCATTCTCGGGAGACCCTGGCAGTACGACAGAGAAGTAGTTCACAATGGCAAGTTAAACACACACTCCTTTATGTTCCAAGGACGAAAGATCACCTTACTTCCGTCCCCGGAGACAGATCCAGCGATCGTCAAACCCACACAGCAAAACTCAGGACAGCAAAACTTACTGATCATCTCCAAAGCCCAGTTTGAGCAAGAATTACGAGCAACATCTCCTTTCTATGCTCTGGTCATCCGCGCTCCGTCAACACCACAACAACTATCTTGGCCGCCGGCCTTTGGTCCACTTTTAGATGAGTTCTTGGATCTTTTCCCGGATGAGCTTCCATCAGGACTTCCACCACTCCGTGATATTCAACATCACATAGACCTCCAACCAAATTCGACATTACCAAATCGTGCGCATTACCGAATGAGCCCCGAGGAACACGAGGAACTCCGCAGACAGGTGGAAGAACTATTAGTTAAAGGCTACGTCCGCGAAAGCTTAAGTCCGTGTGCCGTACCAGCACTCCTTATACCAAAAAAAGACCGTTCATGGCGTATGTGCGTTGATAGCCGGGCGATAAACAAAATTACTACTCGCTATAGGTTCCCAATTCCTCGTCTGGATGATCTCCTTGATCAAATCGGAAAAGCCTCAATTTTTTCGAAACTTGATCTCAAAAGCGGGTATCATCAAATTCGTATTCGTCCTGGGGATGAGTGGAAAACTGCCTTCAAAACTAGGGAAGGCCTTTTTGAATGGCTTGTCATGCCGTTCGGATTATCTAATGCTCCTAGCACGTTCATGAGAGTTATGAACCAAGCCCTCCGACCCTTTATTGGGCGATTTGTCGTCGTATACTTCGACGATATATTGATATTCAGTACATGCTTGGAGGATCACTTAGTTCACCTACGCAATGTTCTCCTTGCGTTACGAAAAGAAAAGCTTTATATAGCCAAACAAAATGTGAGTTTGGGACGTCTAGCGTGCTCTTCTTGGGCTATGTCGTCTCCGCTGCAGGTCTGCAAGTCGACCCGGACAAAGTTGCGGCTGTTGCTACCTGGCCGACACCTACAACGATCACAGAAGTCCGTAGTTTCCATGGTCTAGCCTCCTTCTATCGACGCTTCATACATAACTTTAGTACTAGGGGTGGGCACTTTACCCGATATCCGAAGTGGCACCCGAACCCGATCCGAAAAACCCGAACCGAAATCCGAACCGAAGTAACAAAATACCCGAACGGGTATTGAATTAGGAGAGATTGGATACCCGAACCCGAATGGATAATATCCGAACCCGAATGGATATCCGAAGATAACCGAACATATGTATAATTAACCTTATATTTCTAGTTTACATATCTCATTTTATATAAAATAATTATATTAATAATACACATACTTTAAGTTCATATGATATACATACAATTCCGGAAAAAATGATTTGCTACTCACTTAAAAAGCATGTCAAATTTTTTTATTTCAAAAATTAACAAAAAGTTACATCCAAAATTTTAAAACAATTATTAAATTAATGCATTTTTAGTTTTAAAATGTTATGTCTAAATCTATTAACCATTTAATCTATTAAAAATAAAAAGAAGTTAAGTAAAATTTATATTTTTAAATACAAGAAATTTAAGAAATGAAAAATTTAATTTTTTTTTCAAAATCTAAATATCCGAACCCGATCCGAAATAACCGAATCCGAACTAAAAATACCCGAACCCGACCCGAAGTATAGAAATACCCGAACGGGTTCTACACCTCTATACCGAAATACCCGAAAATCCGAAATACCCGACCCGAACCCGAACGGGTACCCGAACGCCCACCCCTATTTAGTACCATCATGTCGCCCATTACAGACTGTATGAAGGGTACTTCGTTCTCTTGGACGGACGACGCAGCCACAGCGTTTTCCCTTATCAAGTCCAAACTCACAACAGCACCGATTCTTGTTTTACCGGACTTTGAGGCGCCTTTCGAGCTACACTGCGATGCTTCTAAGTTAGGGGTAGGGGCCGTTTTAAGCCAGAATGGTCGGCCTGTGGCATTCTATAGTGAGAAGTTAGCGGGGGCGCGCAGCCGCTACAGTACTTACGATGTCGAGTTCTATGCAATTGTTCAGGCCATTAAGCATTGGCGGCATTATCTGGCTCATAAAGAATTTGTTCTTTTTACAGACCATGTTGCTCTGAAGTATTTGGACACGCAAGACAAAGTCTCGTCCCGCCATGCGTCCTGGATAGCTTATCTCCAACAATTTACCTTCGTTATTAAGCATCAATCCGGCAAACTTAATAAGGTAGCCGATGCTCTTAGTCGAAGACACAGTTTAGTCGCTACTCTTCGCGTCTCGGTTCCAGGGTTCGAATGCCTCGCCGAGCTATATCCGACCGATGTTTTTTTCTCTTCAATATGGCGTGACCTTGCAGCTGAGGTTCCGTGTGAGTATTTTCTGCTCGATGGATTCATCTTCAAAGATAATCGGCTTTGTGTACCGGCTAGCAGCTTGCGCCTACAGATTATTAAAGAACTTCACGGAGAAGGACATGTTGGCCGCGACCGCACGTTGAAATTGGTCACAGATTCTTACTTCTGGCCGACACTGAGGCGTGACGTCGAAAGGTTTATCGCACGTTGTACTACGTGCCAAAAAGGGAAGGGTCATGCGACCAACGCTGGCCTTTATTTGCCCTTGCCAATTCCGACGCAGCCATGGAGTGATATTAGCATGGATTTTGTCCTTGGGCTTCCTCGAACTCAACGAGGGAATGATTCGATCTTTGTTGTTGTTGATCGTTTTTCGAAAATGGCACACTTCATCCCTTGTAAGAAGACAACGGATGCAGTTCAAGTGGCGCAATTGTTCTTTCGCGAGATATTTCGACTTCATGGGCTTCCGATATCAATCGTTTCTGATAGAGATTCGCGGTTCATAAGTCACTTTTGGAGATCTCTGTGGAAGCTTCTCAAGACTAGTCTAAATATGAGTTCAGCTTACCATCCCCAATCGGACGGTCAAACGGAGGTTGTCAACAGGTCCTTGGGTAATATGTTGCGCTGTCTGGTTGGCGAGAATATACGTTCGTGGGACACTATCTTGTGTCAAGCGGAGTTCGCTCATAATCATGCACATAACCGCACTCTTGGGTTTTGTCCTTTTAAAGTGGTCTATGGCTTAGTACCTCGCGGTCCCTTGGCCTTGACGAACCTTCCAACGGCGGGTGAATTTCATGGCCGTGCTGTTGACCTGGTGGACGAACTGACCCATCTGCATACTCTCGCACACGATAACCTGGTGGTAAGTTCAGCAAAGTATAAAGCAGCTGCAGATAAACGTCGCCGCGAAGTCCATTTTCATGTTGGCGAGTTTGTGTGGGCTGTCCTGATCAAAGAACGGTTTCAGACTGGCCAGTATAATAAACTCAAGCCTAGAAAGATTGGTCCTGTCGAGATTGTTGAAAAGGTTAATGCCAATGCATACCGCCTTGCCTTGCCTCCTCATGTTCATACGGCTGATGTCTTCAACGTAAAGCATTTGTTCAAATTCGAGCCTGACGATGACACTCTGTCCGGATTCGTGGACGAATCTCTCGTAGGGGGGGAGACCTGATGTAGCGTACATCTCCTATTCGTGTTTGGTTTTCTTTATGGTTTTCCTTTTCTTTCAAAGTTCCTTTTCTTAGTTAGTTTTGTTTTCCTATCTTGTTTAGTATTATAAGTCTCATATACGAGCTTATAAATAGGGAGCTTTACTTATTGTTTTAGACACGACTTTTACATTGATTATAAATAAAACTAGAGCTTTGTGTTAAAACAACTCTTAAACCTTACTTCTGGGCATTCTCTGAGAATTCAACAGACTTAGGAAGGCATAGTTAACGGGCATTCTCAGAATTCAACGTTATCTTTGCATTATCGGCTACTAACGGATACTTCCGCTCCGTCACTCTTCCATCTTCTCGTAATCATCCTTTGTGTATTTTGGGTAATGCAACGGCATCTTAAACCCACTGCTTGATCCTCCGTTTCTGTCAAATTTCTCCATGCTTTCTTGCTTGGAGGCATGGCTAATGAGAAAGTTAAGAAGCAAGCTCACTTTCCCCATTTTTTTCCTCTTTTTTTTGTGTATGATTGATTTGTGTTGCTTATGCGTTTATATAGAGAGAGCTGTGAGGTTACGTGAAGAGAAAGGAATGACACATTACAATTCACATAGATGGCAGCTATTGGGTACTACTTTTTAACTACCATTTATACTATACAATATCTATTTACGCCACCTCACTAGTTTGATTAAGAAAGAAATATGTGAATGATTTGGGTATCAATAATTGAAATTATTCTTTTAAACTAAAACATACCGAATAAATATCAAAACGGAAAACAATACCGAAAATGGAAAAATCATATTAGATGTATATAAACACCAATAAAATTTGGAATATGCAAATTAATAAGCAAGCAGCGTTTGGTGAAGAGTCCCGTAAAAATAGCATCTTATTCAGTAACGAATGGAATAGCGTGCGTCTTTAATGAAAACTAAAGAGTGAGATATACGTAATTATTATTACTATTTTCTACTAAAATTTCGATTTATTCATTATTTATTTATTTCATTTGTCTGTATTTCCTTTATTATAAGCCTAGTGCTATGCATTTCTTTGGTTTATATTTTTAGCATGTTCCACAAGGCGGGCTTAATAGTAAATTATTTAATTATTAAAGGTCTTTTGAAAAGTTAAAGCTACAAATTAAAAAGACATGGATGTTGTAGGCATTAGACTGTTGTTCTAAATGGACTTGTTGAAATCTTGATGATATATCGAATATGATAATACGTTTATAAAGACGAATTATGATGTTACAATCAAAGAAATAAATATTAGAAATAACCTTTAAATGCGTGATTACACTACTACATGTCTGAACTATAATCGCAGGACAACAAAACACATGGTCTATGTGCTTCCTCCGCTTGAGCGCATAACTGCATAAGAGCCGCCCGTTCAGGTAATCATCCCCCAAAAAGCGAGCCTTACCCTTGTTGGAAACTGGCTATAATGTTATATCAGCATATAGTACTACTATATACCACAAATCGAGAAGTTGAACAATGAAAATGAACTTAACATGTTCATGATGCTGGGCAAATTAACCAGCCCTTTCCTTAGTACTTCTAGGTTGAGTTTCTACACGAATTTGATCGTCATAGCCGAAACCAAGTTAACATATCGCAATGTTGACCAATGAAATGAGTTTTTAGTACAGCTATAGCTTGAATGCCTTGTTGTTTTTTTTTCAGGAACTGGATGATAAACAGACTGTTGTAGTCAGCGGTCACCATGGAAACTACACATCGATGGCTTGAGACTGATCATCGATGAAAGCGGTGGATACAATTATAAACCTTTGGCTGCAATCGTCTTTTCTTCTAAGAAAGATCATCCGCGACAGCGATATCTTTTCCACCTAAAGTTTTCATATTCTGGTACTTTCTAAGAATTTCATCAGCTGCTTTTTTGCTAAATTATAAATATCACTAGTAGTCTAGTAGTTAAATGAAAGGTTTGTCTTTACAAGTAAAGATTTTTACAAACTGTTTTCTTGGCAAAAATTGGATAAAAGACAAGAAAGACAGTAGATGGTAGATTGGGAGGTTATGTCATCTAGTCCACATATCCATTAGACCCAGCGGCGAAGGTAGAAACAAAATCTACCAGAGTCAAAACTATATACATATAAATTTATTGAAAGATTTACAATTACCCATCATCAAGTGTGCTAAACCATTAAATCTGGACAAATTAATGAATGTATATTGCAGCTATATGCTTATATTAAGTAAAAAATTAGAATTGACAGGGGCCAGTTAATCCACATGCCTCTTCATTGGCTCCGCCATTTAGACCTGAAAATTTTCTCTGTTCTAACTGGCAGTGATGGTGCTGAGATAAGAGTTATGCTGTTGTAGAGCACATTGTTGCGCTGTCTCATCAGCTGCCCCAACTTCAAATGTTCAGCTTATTGAACTTTGGCTCATCGAATATTCTATCATACTATAAGTAACAGCCTTTCTTCATCTAGTACGTACTTGGAAGGGCCATCATATAGTAAATCAGTGGTAGATACTGTGGTGTTGAGTTGTGTAATAAAATTAATTTAGATGATAAAAGAGTTTTTTTTTTCTTTTTTTCTTTTGGTAAACGTTAATGATTAAAATTTTTAAAACAAGCAGCCACCACACCTGCTAGCAAACAAAACAAGCGCATTATCAATTCAACAAAACAGAGAGCAATGTCGCAAAAACCACGGACGGTGATATGCGTCGGAGACATCCATGGATACATCACCAAGCTCACCAACCTCTGGCTCAACCTCCAATCCGCCCTCGACCCATCACAATTCACCTCAGCCCTCGTCATCTTCCTCGGCGACTACTGCGACCGCGGACCGGAGACGCGTAAAGTCATCGACTTTCTGATCTCTCTCCCGGAGAAACACCCGGAGCAAACCCACGTCTTTCTCGCCGGGAACCACGACTTCGCCTTCGCGGCGTTTCTGGGTTTGCTGCCGCGTCCTTGGGACGGATCCGAGCTGAAGGAGACGTGGAGGGAGTACGAGGAGAGCGAGGAGAGGGAAGGTTGGTATAAAGGCGAAGGCTTTGAGGAGATGCATCTCCAAGGGAGGAGGTGGGCTGGTAAGATTAAGGCTCAGTTCAATTCCGTGAAAGGGATGGCTTATAAAGGATCTATTTATGATGCTGGGACTACTTTTGAATCTTATGGTGTTCCTCATGGATCTTCTGGTAAAAGATTCTCTCTGGTTGTAGTTTGTAACTAATTGTTTTGGTTTTGAAACTTTTGTTTTAATTTTGTAGATTTGATGAAGGCTGTGCCAGAGAGTCACAAGAAGTTCTTGACCAATATGGTTTGGGTCCATGAAGAGGTATGAAAAGTAGTTTGAGTGTGTGTATAAAGTTATAAAGAGTGGAACTTTGGGCTTAGTGATCAAATCTTTTGCAACCCATTAGAGATTTACAGTTACAGCCAAGCTAAGATATTATTTGGAGGAATAATGTGTAGTAATAGTAGTAGTCATGTGTTTGGGTTCATGAAGAGGTAAAAGATCTTTCTCCTAAGTAGTTGAGTGTGTATAAAGCTTTAAAGAGTGGACCTTTGGGCTTAGTGATCAAATCTTTTGCAACCCTTTAGAGATTTACAGTTACAGCCAAGCTAAGATATTATTTGGAGGAATAATGTGTAGTAATAGTAGTAGTCATGTGTTTGGGTTCATGAAGAGGTAAAAGATCTTTCTCCTAAGTAGTTGAGTGTGTATAAAGCTTTAAAGAGTGGACCTTTGGGCTTAGTGATCAAATCTTTTGCAACCCTTTAGAGATTTACAGTTACAGCCAAGCTAAGATATTATTTGGAGGAAAAAATTGGTAGTAATTTTATTTTGTTGATTCTATTGCAGGATGATGTTTGTGTAGAGACCGAGGAAGGGGTAAAGCGTTGTAAGTTGATTGCTGTACATGCTGGTTTGGAGAAAGGGGACAGCGTTGAAGAACAACTAAAGCTGTTGAGAGCTAAAGACACGAGCATTTCGAAAGTACCGTATCTTAGCGGTCGGAGGAACGTTTGGGACATCCCACAGGTGAAAAGATTGAAAATAAACCAACTTTTTTTGGTGTTAGGATCTTTGCTCTAGTTTTGTAATCTGTTTGTATGCTTTTGTGTTCTGTCTGAAATGTTTTTTTTTTGGGCAGGAGCTGGATGATAAAGAGACTGTTTTAGTTAGCGGGCATCATGGGAAGCTTCATATGGATGGTCTGAGATTGATCATCGATGAAGGGGGTGGATACCCGGAAAAGCCTGTGGCTGCGATTGTTCTTCCTTCTAAGATGATTATCCGAGACACTGATAATGTTTCTAGCTGAGTTTCTTTTGTTCAATCCATTGTGATCAAGGTATACTTGCATAGTTGCATTCCCAGAAAGAATTAATATGAGGTTTCAGTTTTAACAAACGTTTACAAAGAAAAATTCTCAAAAGTAGTGAGTCTAGTGACCTCTGACAGGTCAGAGGAAAAACAACATAATGGGCCTACGAACGTTCAAAAGCCCAATCATTAGAACTTATTTCTACTTTAACTTCGCAATTCAGGAAAGCCCTATGAAGAAGGGTGGGTGATACGCCCTTGTGCAACCCATGGAACTTTTGGAACATTTGCTGCAGTTGATATATACACTAAGTTTAATTCAATTATAGAGAAACTATGTGAGTCAGGAGGTCCTAAACTTCTCTTTTTTATATTACACAATGTACCGCTTTAGCAAAATATGTTAAAAAAAAAAAAAGTTGAGATTACGAATTTATCTTTTATAATCAAGTTTATTTCCTTTCTTTCTTTACCCTCGGATCCAGTAGTAACCAGGGAGGAAGAAATGGACCCAATTAAAGGAAAAAGACAGATAAGAAAAGGAGTTGTCAGGAATGTGCAACACACATGCTAACTTCATTTTCATATTAATGACAGCTGTTGTTTTACTTCGGTTGGTTCACGTGAACCGGAAATTTTTATTATGAAAAAAGTTCCCCAGGATCTAAGCGTATAAACAAATTGGTTTCATTTTTTGTTTGTTTCTTAAGATCACCCAGTGATGGAAGTATAATCAAATTAAAATTAAATCTTACAGTATGTTGTTGATGTCTTGATGATAAACTTTGCATGGTTGCGGCATGGATCAATAAGAAACTCAATCATGTTTTGTGAGATCATGCGAAGTCAGTCAATTATTCGAACGAATAGCTAACCATATTCATAATCACTAACTTTCAGTTCAACCAACTTCAGTCTTTTTTATTGAAACTGTAAATCGATAATCAACAAAAGAAAAGTAACAATAAGAACAAACAAAATCCATGTTGACGGAAAACAACAAATATAAATAGGCAATACCTAACTTGACAAAATTACGAATCCATTGTATAATTTATTTATTTTTGGGTAAAAAAAGATGGTTTCACCTCTTTTCTGAGAACCCAAACATTGTAAATAGTTATTTTCACCGTGAATTAAATATGAATTGCGGTAATTACAATCGTAACTCCTTTACCATTAGACCAACTCAATATCGGTCATTGTATAAGATTTTGTTATTATGTTACGTGAGAACTGGACAATTTCGCTGTTGTGTGCATACAGCTTCAGTTAAAATTTGGTTGTTTGACACACAATCTAGTTGTTCAGCAGAAAAGTGTGTTTCTGTGTGTATATATTATTTTTATACATATATAATAAAATTAATATTTTGCCACAAGATTTTCCTAATTACGAGTCAGACAGTGTGTAGATTCTTTTAGTACAAAACCAGAAAAGTTTCAGACAGCATCTAGCCTGCTACTCCTTTGACTATTTAATATATTATCTCCATACATTTACATATATTCGTATTTTAACAAATACAATTACATAAAGTTCTTATTTTTGTTGGTAAACACAATTACAGAAAGTTACGTTCAGATTTCTAGTTGGATCGTTGTAGCGTCCATTAATTTTTAAGATGTTTGTAAATTCGAGTTCTACAGAAACCAAACTTATGTATTTCCCAACTTCAGAAAAGGCTGAAAGACTGCACTAACTTGTCAAAAGCAATCAGAAACCATCAACTTATTGTTCAGTGCTTATGCAGATGTTGGATTATCTTGGATTAGACCACGACTCCTGACATCTTATTCATCTTGACATTTAACATTTTCTATAATTTTGTCACCCTTTCTAAAATACAACAAAAACTGATACAGCCTTTTTAACTGTCTGAAATCAAATATCCAAATTAATTTGTATTCTTTCAAAAAGCTATTGGCTATATATAGTACAAAAACACATGCTTAATAGAAACATTTCAGGTGGGGCAAAGAGTCTATGTATACTACTGAATGCGCAAGTTTGCAAATTCATTACCATAACATTTTTATATTATATAATTAGTATCTAGGCTTGTAAAATATAGCATTTTAAGGGAAAATACATATGCAAATACAAGGACAACACTCGTTTCGTAGGGACCAGAATCTTTGGGGATGTCAATTGGACTAGCGTAACTGCCAAAACACAAAGATACTTCTCATCTTTCTTCTTTGTCCATATGAGAGACCTATCACATTGTTTTGTTTGTTTTTCTTCGTTTATTACGATGATGGTAATTAATAACATAGATGGAGAAATTAAAGTTGTTAGGGTATAGTTGCATACTAAAGAAGTCTACTAAGCTCTCAGGCAGCACACAAAAAAGGTAAACTACTAAGCTCTATGCTGTAGTTAAGGCTCAAATAAAGACCAAATAACAAGTGCAAACGTTTTCATTAATAAAAACATTGCGTTAATAAGATCCCGTAAATAATTTCAAATTAACAAGGATATTTCGTAATTAAACCATCTGGCATGGACATGGAGACATACCTATTACGTGTCGTTGATTTAAAAGAAAAATAATTGAAAGTATGAAGTTGATAAGAGACAGCAAATCATATTTCATGACACCATTAAATTCTAATTAGTGCTGATGTTGGCAATTAGGTATAAAGTCGATATCCTTGCTCAATCAAATTCATAATCATCGCATTTAGGAGTAGTAAGCTCACCAATAAAATTTTGCACATAACTTCTTAATAGTATCACATCGTTGTGGATATTCAGAATGTTACATTATATAGTTTTTTTTGTTTTGTTTTATTACTAAACAAGGACAAGTTGGGATCCATATAAGAATGTTTAATAATTAAAAGGATAAAGTATGGGTGCCAAATGATAATCTGATGCATGCGCTAGCAAAAGACACCGGTTTAGTGGGTCCTTGATGGCAGAGAAGCACACGTCGACTAAAGGATCAGCCTCTTTCTATACGTTTTCGGTCGACTCAATCCTCACCTTATAACTAAGTTCTTTTGCTTCGAACCGGTTTATTCCCGACCAAAGTCACAAATAGAAATGACTCAAAACTGCGTTTCTGAGCAACCTAAACTGAAAGTCTGAAACCGATCTAAATTTCAGTGTCATCTCAAGTTTTTATTTCTCTGTTCGACCTCAACCATTGATATTAAACTACTAGTTTTATAAAAATTAATTAAATGAAAACATTATAAGACTTAAAAGAATACGTGAGATAGTACATATATGGTTTTATGTCAATTAGTAGGTAAACTATCTTTCGAATTATATATAAACAACAAAACCTTGTAAAGTTTATCCATTAGTTAATTACTGGAAATTAAACTATCTACTAAGTAATATACTTTCATATTAACTTGTGGGACAAACAAATTTCAAATTTCCTAATCAGGACAAGATGGAAAACCCCACCAATAAAACAAATGTGACTATTATATATCTTGAGATGATGGCTAGCCTAGAGGAATATATAGTTTGTAATGGACATTGAAATAAAAGTAAATTCCATTAAGGAAAAGAAAAAGAGTGAATAAAAAAGAAATTAAAAGAAGGATTCTTGCTTCGAAGGCCCGTAGTTGAAGCCGTTGGCTGCTACCCTTTGCCTTCGCATTTACGTTTCTTCTCTCTTTTTTTCCTATTAATATCTTTTTATCGCTAAATAATTAACAGAGAATTAATGAGTACTTGAAGTTGACCATAATGTATTTAACTCGAACAACTGTCTTAAGATACACGAAGAAAATCCCATTTGATTTTCCATTTTGGTATGTTTGACCACAATTAGTATAATTGTTTTATAACTTTGACTAAAGTAAAACATTCCGTTTCGCGGTGAAAAAATTATACTAGTTGTAGTAGTTTTTTAATAAACGAGTTTAGTGAAAAGATTACACAAAGGTGTATACTAACAAACGGTTTAGACGCAACAGCTGAGTTGTTAACGAGCTGTCTCCTCCGGGTTCTACGGGTCACCCGTTTTTCTTGCTTCACTGGATCTTTTGATCCAACGGTTGTCCTACAAAGTCTGAAGATTAAACAACCGTTACAAATCATATTCTCCTCACTTTTTAGAATATTTTATTTTATATACCTTTTTATTTTTTAATTTTACAAAAGCCAAATCGAATCCAAAAAAAAAACAAAATCAAAAATCTTTTATCGGTTGTTGGTGGCAGTTAGGTAATTTCACCTAATGCTTCTTCATTTTTATCGCCTGTTATCTCTTTTTATTATACGTTTATTTGATAAAGTTACCCTTATATCATTTTTATTGTAATTATCTTTTTTTATATATATGTTCATATCACAACACTGTTTCTGGGTTCTAAAAAAGAAAAACTCTCAGTATCTCTTATTCTCTCTACCACAGAAGCACCTAGAAGTAACCAGAGAGAGAGAGAGAGATCGAGCTAAAGGGGGTTTCGAGTGAAGATGAAGGAGATGCAGGCAATAGAGACGTCACAGCCGACGGTGGCTCCTCCGGCGGTGCACAGCCGACAGCTAGGAGCTCAGCTGTCGGGAAGCATGAGTTTCAGCAGCCAAATGTCGAAGGAAGACGAGGAGATGTCGAGGACGGCGTTGTCTGCTTTCAGGGCGAAAGAAGAGGAGATCGAGAAGAAGAAGATGGAGATTAGGGAAAGGGTTCAAGCTCAGCTTGGTCGTGTCGAAGAGGAGACTAAGCGTCTCGCTTTGATCCGTGAGGTATGAACATCTTTCTCTTCCTCTTATCATTTTTTTTTTTGAGAATTGTGCTTTAATTTTTGTTTCTTACATAGAAAAAAACAAATTAAGATATTAAAAATTGGACATTTGGGGGTTTATTGCAGTGAAGCTATGTGGTTTTGATTCATGTTTAGGGGTTAGATTTGTAGGACCCCAAGTATTGAAATTTTCAAGATCTGACATTTTACATTGAACAAAAAATAGTTTTTTTATAATTTGTAAGAAAAGATTGGGACTTTTGTGGGTGTTTCCACATTTGTATCACTAATTGTAAAACCCATTTGGTAAAAATGAGATTTTTGGATCAAAGATCTTTCCTTTTTGTGAAAACAACCATGATTAAGAAGCTTAATGGTTTGAATTGTATATTTAGGAACTTGAAGGTTTAGCTGACCCCATGAGGAAAGAAGTTGCTTTGGTCAGGAAGAAGATTGATTCTGTTAACAAAGAGTTAAAGCCTTTGGGTCATACTGTTCAGAAAAAGGTAAGAGGCCATTGCACATAACCAAATCCATTTTATGTCTGGTTGAGGATTATTATTAAGATGCTATAATCTGGTGTGTAGGAACGAGAGTACAAAGAAGCTCTCGAAGCATTCAATGAAAAGAACAGGGAGAAGGTGCAGCTTATCACCAAGCTTATGGAGGTTAGTCAACTAATCCTAAAATCATTTTCTTTTTTTTTTAATTGAATATAGTAATTGAAGATCGTACGTTGACCAAAAAAAAAAAGAAAAAGTAATTGAAGATCGTGTTTGAATAATTGGTTCAAGTGTTTTTGTTGTTAGTATCTTCCTCTCTGGTTTAGGATTCTGTGTTCTCAGTTTTTTTTAATTCACATCAACCTTTCCTGTGTAATCTTGTGACCAATCTCTATGTTTGACTAGACATATCTGTGAGCCTTGATCTTAGTTTGCAGAATTAGCTCATCCAATTTCGATATTACACATATGATTGAGCTGAGTTACATGGAAAAGTATCTTCGTACCTGTTTTTCACTGCATAACTGAGCATTTATTGATTATATATATTCACTCTGTTTTGTAACTGTTGACTTAATGGGTCTTTGAAACGAATGATTTACAGTTGGTGGGAGAGAGCGAAAAGGTGAGAATGAAGAAGCTGGAAGAGCTGAGCAAGAACATAGATTCTATACACTGACTTTGAATCCAAGACAGGACCAATCTTGGGGACCAGAGACCATTCTCCGAGTGTTTTAACTCTACGTTTAGGTTTTGTGATGGTTGAATGTAATTTATATTTTTATAATCGTCGTGTGTTACTACTACTTTTATTTCTGTTAGGGTTTGCTGGAGAATTTATAATGTTCTTTAGGAAGTAAATTTCAAAAAAAATACTCATCTGAGACAGGTTTGTAACTAAAAACACTACTCTCTTTCTTTCTTTGAATCCTCTTTCTCCTGTTTGCGTCTTTACAGTTGGTTTACACTTATGTTCATACCTCCTTACAGCATATAATGTACTAATACTAGTTAAAAATGGAAATGACTTTTATGAAATCTGCATTGGAAAATGTGAAAATAGATGAAAAATGCTGAAATGTTAAGAGAATATGTTGTATTTAAATTGCCAA
Source organism: Brassica napus (assembly GCF_020379485.1). Lineage (NCBI taxonomy): Eukaryota > Viridiplantae > Streptophyta > Magnoliopsida > Brassicales > Brassicaceae > Brassica > Brassica napus. The sequence goes on along the minus strand of NC_063448.1, from coordinate 52,497,787 downwards.
TAAATGTGCTATCGGTACGTTAAGAGAAGATGATATCATCTATGTTGTTCTCTCCTGATTTTATTTAATTTTGTTGTGCAAATGATCGTCAGATAATTGCATTATTGAAATTATAGATTTGTTATAAAGACGACAAAACGTACAATTTACAAAGTACAGCCGTTTATCTCATATGATCATCGTTCATATAAATTTAGCAATAAATATAAATTTAGCAATAAATTCGAGTGAGATTCTAAATTAATTGTAGCAAGTAGCAACCACGTTTATTTTATTTTATTTTGCGTAGTATAAAATAATATAGGCGTTTATTTCATTATTCTAGTGGGAGCTTTGATAACAAAAATAATAATATATATATATAGGGAGGGTGCATCAGTGAGACATTAATGATCAATGATGATGTTGAATACTACAATGGGAGACAGAAAACATCATCAAAGTAGAAATAAGAATAATCATATTTTTCTGCAGCTTTGATTTCTTAGCATCCCAATGATATTCATGTGTCACAAAATTCCAGTTCCATTCATGTTCCTCAGACCATCTCCAATCACACCCTATAATTTCCTCTATATTTCACTCTAAAATAGAGTAACTCTATTATAGAGTTGAATTTGCTCCAATGGTTCACTCTATAATAGAGTTACTCTATAATAAAGTGAAATATATAGTATTTTTGTTTTTTCACTCTATATTTGGAGTGAAAAAACAAAAATACTATATATTTCACTTTATTATAGAGTAACTCTATTATAGAGTGAACCATTGGAGCAAATTTAACTCTATAATAGAGTTACTCTATTTTAGTGTAAATTATAGAGGAAAAAATAGAGTGCCTTTGGAGATGCTCTCAATGCTTTGATATATTACATCACAAAGAATAGTACCACTAAGATATACTTATGGCTCGGAGATTTCTTTAACCACTACATTTAACAAAAACAACTATTTACTTTGTGTTTCAAAAATTAAAATATCAATATAAAATAAAGATATATCTTTCTATTTACAATATGACATATACTTTTATTGAATTTTCTGTAAATCCAAGTATTTGGCAATTAAAAACATTAAAACCATGCACAACTAACTATTACTCATTCATGACAAATGTATTGGCATAGATTTTGAATAGTTCACACCTCTACAAATCCATAAAATGTAGCTGAAGTATGTAAATGACTAAATAGGCGTAATTGTTATGCAGCTCAAAAATATTTGCATAGATAAAAAATATATCGTTAAATTTCTGAAGATATGTCAATAATACATAGAAATGTCAAAACCCAAACACTAATTCACTTGTTGTTGAACTCCAATCTCTTCAGCGAAAAGCATATAAAATCAAAAGTAGTGATGTTTTGCTGCACATAAAATTCAACCTCATCTTAGCCATAACTAATTTCTGTTTTAATCGTCCACCTGCATCCCGCATTATATCAATATGTCCTCGTAAGAATCTATATACTGATACAATCTAAATTTCTGACAGATGTCCCCGTAACCCAGCAGATAAAATACATTTACCTTTGCCGAAATGCTAACACCCTTGACCTTTCAGTTGTGCCATCGCCAGACGATGTGCGGCCATGAACCACCTTTCTTCTCTAGCAATTGTCTCCAAGTTTTTGTTTGTTTTCAAACGCTTTTGTTGGAACCTCATATGGAGGCTACTCAAATTGATTCGGCCAATCTTCAACAAACCAAGAATGGGCCAACTAATTGTGTCGCTACTTTGCTAGTGTCGAGCTGAAAATTTAATACTCTTATTTGGTGTGGGCTTATATGTTGCAATATGCCCACAATCAAGTTTGTATCGGCCCCATGTGTAAATAATATGTCTATTCAGAGAGAGTATAAGCAAGACAAAAAAATTTCATCGCAGATTTCTTTTTTATTTTTCTATAGCACGTTATGCTTTTGGAAGAGTCTGGTTAACTATAACAACTCACGAAAGATCTATTACAAGTGACATTTGTCGCGTTTGGAATATTTTGACCGAAAAAACTTAACCTCGCGTAACCAGAAATGTTGACTCGCATAGTCACATGTTCCCTGTCATCACGCTGTTAAAGGACGTCGTACTGATGCATCGCAAGTGATCCGACAACTACTGAATAATATAAAGTGATTGTTAAAATGGATAATGAAAAACTCTGAGAAGAAGTAACCATGTGAGAATATTATTTCTTTACACAAATAGGGTTCCACGTCGCTAATACATTAAAACATCACAGCTCGAAATTAGAAATCAAACCCCGAAAGTTTATTTTCCTTCTCACATTGACCCCAACATTTTCTTGCTTGCTCAAGGAGAGCTGATCAAGCGAGGATCAACCTCGACCCTGGCAACACCTGTCGGCGCTTCTTTGGCCACCTCAACCTCACCTTTCACAAGCTCCACCGCCACGTCATCACCACCACCGGTACTCTTCTTCGCCTGCTCCTCGTCGTAGTTCGGATCACCTTCGTCCATGGCCGGCGGATCCGGCTGCATCTCGTAATCCTCCACCCGATCAGGCCCCTCCCACGTGTACTTCCCACCGTGGCCGGACTTGGGCTGTTTCTTGAGCGGGATCCCGTCGGCTGGGTGCCTCTCCATCCGTTGCACGCCTTTCTCCATCAGCTTCTTCTCAACTTGCTTGATCGTCTCCGGGTTTCGTGTCTTCAACTCGAACTTATCAACAGCTTTCCGACCTTCCTCGTCCCGGTGCTCAGCGCGTAGCACCACCGTGTTTTTGGTCTCGTCCACCGATACCGTCTGCATCCTTTTGCTGGCTCTTAAAACTGCGTTTGGAATATGAATCAGACTAATCACGACACTTAGCTCGCTTCTGAGAGGAGAGAGTGTTTATATAGTGAGCGAGGATAAGAACGGATGGAGATTCTAGCACCTTCGTTGTCTTTCTCGTACATTACCGAAACATCGCTTTTTTTAAAAAAAAATCTATAATTTGCTTTTATCTTCCGAACATAATTATCAGTTCCAAGCGGCAAAACAAGTATTTTTTAAAAAAAAATAGTAAAGTAAATACTCTAATATTGATATGCAGAGATTATAATTTACCATAACTTTTAGATTACTCAAATTTCTTGCAACTTCTTGTTTTCTTTAACTCGAACAGAAATGAAGAACCTCTTCGTAACTTATATAAAGATGATACTAACAAGTAAGAATATACAACGGCATGTTAACTTAAACTCAGATGTCACAAACAATGAAAACAGATGTAAAAAAGGAAAAAAAAAAAGGTCTGTTGAATGGAGAGCATCTCCGTGAAGAGACTGAAAGCATTCTCCTCTCTCTTTTTTGTCATCTTCGTCTATGGAATATAATTACTTTAAGAAGAAAAAAAAGGAGTAGATAAAGTCACAGTGCAAAGGCGTTTGTGAATAAAGGCTCATCATACTAACTCACACCCCTCCCGGTCCTGTCGATCAAAGTGCCCACTTGTTCTCCGCACAATGCCTTTGTGATGTTCCCAGCTTCCAGAAAGTTAAACACCACAACTGTTTTTACAACCATAGGAGAAGGATCAGTTACATTATATTCATTTTTTTTATTTATTTATCATTACATGTGGATAGAAAGTAATGATTAAAAGAGAGGAAGAAATCTCGACCTGGAATGCTATTCTCTTCACAGAAGTTAAGGGCCATAGTGTCCATTGTCGTAAGACCTCTAGAAGCCAACTCGTGAAATGTTATGTGCTCGAATGTGGCGTTACTATCTTGTGAATGGCAGTCATAAACACCTTCCACGTTTGTTCCTTTCACCATTGCCTCTGCATTAACTGATAATGTATGCAAGAAATTTTAAGTCAGGACCATTAGTTTACGGTTACTGAACAAAGGAACTCTACAATGGGGGTAAAAGAAAGTATACTATCTATAGCTCGAAGAGCTGCAGCTGCATCGGATGATAAAAGTGGATTGCCAAGCGTTGCACCAATGCCACCAAATATTACCACTCTGCCTTTATCAAGATGTCGAGTGGCTCGTTGACGATTGTACGGCTCCCCGACCCCTTGAACCGCAATTCCAGTTTGTAACCGTGCCTGAACTCCCATTTTCTCCAGGGATGATTGAAGTAAAACAGAATTCATCACAGACGCCATCATACTGTTACACAACAGAGAGTTAGTGAGCGGAACAACACATCTTCAGGAAAGACAACAAAATAGAACAGACTTGTTGTCTGAAAAATCCATTTATAATATGTTTGGCAATAATGATAAGTGAAGGCATTTGCATTGATGAAAATACAAACAAATGTTTGAAAATTTACAACATGATGAACCTATATGGATACATCATGAAAGCAGATAAAATGCTCTTACAGTGTCTACGTATATTGTTTTAGGGGAAGAACAAAACATTGATATAATTGACTAATGTAGTTAGAAAAAGCAAAACCTGATATGATATGCAGTGGTTCTATCCAAACCAGTAGCAGTAATCCATGTACCACCGCAAAATAAGTTCCGACTCCCAACAACTATTGCTACCTGCAAGAAAAGAACTAAAAAATATCATTAAACTGAACAAAAGGGTAATGGAGAAACAATAACAATCTGGAACCGAGTGTTTACCTCTACACCAAGACGACAAGCCATTGCAACCTCTCTAGCAATCAGACCAACGATCTACCAAAACAAAGACGAGAACTTAACGCCTAACCTAGACAGTGCAAGTACAACAACAAAAAGATTATGAACTCAATTCTAAACCTTCGGATCAATGTTATTAGGACCCGTGCAGGCGAGAGCTGCACCACTGATTTTCAAAACCACTCTTCGCCATCTAGGGTTTGATGTAGCCTTAGACTTAACGTTATTAATCTGAACTCCAGGGTTATACGTCACCAAGGGATACCTACAACAATAATCACAAAACCATGAACAAAGAACACACTACAACAGTCCAACGTGATCGTCTCTGCATTACCTCCTCGCTGGCTTCGCAGCATTCCCCAGCGAGCTGCCACTTCTATCCTCATCAGACGCACCTTTCGTGGTCATAGAGTTACCAACAATCTCTTCCATCTTCTTGAACCAAGGCCAATGGCTAGCAGACGTTCCGCCGCTACTCATCCTATGCCTCTCTAGCTTATACCTCTTCTTGAGATTATCAATCTTGTTCTTACACTGCTCCACACTCTTGATCAGCTTCTCACACCTCTCGCTCACCGTCGCAGCAACGTCTTCCCAATCCCTCCCCCGGAGATTCCCTCTGTTGAGCTGAGTGAACTTGTCAGAGTACGCATCCAACAAACACGTGATCGCCGCGTCGCTCCACTCCTCTCTATCCTTCCTGTACTCCCCGGCGGAGGAAGACGACGTCCTCGGGCGTTTGAAGCTACCGTACGGAGTCGTATCGCCGCCGTTCGTCGTTCCGCCGTCGCTGAGCTCCTCCTGACTCTGCCTCTTCTCCAGACGAGCTCCTCCGCCGATCCTGGATCTGTTCGCGTCCAGATCCTCGTCTCCTCCTTCCACAGCCGCGTTGTTGTTGTTATCATAGGGATTCGAATTCTCGTCGGTGGAGAAGGGATTCACGCCGTGGAAAGCGGAGGACGCGACGACGTCGTGGTGCTCGTCGTCCTCGTCGGCGTTAGTCTGGTGATGATGTGGCGCGTGGATCTGGTTCGAGAGCTTCGGGGCGAATCGTCGAGGAGCGTACGGCGCGTGGTGGAGGACCTGGTGGTGGTGGTGGTGATGTTGGTTAGGGTTTGATTGGTCCTCTCCTCCTAGAAGAGAGAAGTCGTCGTCACAGGAAGCCATGCCGTTAGGGTTACGTTCACGGCGCTAGGCAGCGGCAAGCACCAGAGACGGCGTTATTTAGCGGTGTGATAGGACAATAAACGGAAACGGAAGGAGAGCACTTGAACTAGAAAAAAAAGATGGGCCGTCAACGGTTCCGTTAGGGTGGAAAAAGCCTTTAGTTAATTTTAACCGGTTTTAGTTGATGCTAAAAAATTCATGTTGGTAACATTTCTGTAAAGATTTCTATTTGGACTTCAATTAGAATAATTTTTAGCAAAATTCATTTGATTATTATAAACTTCCATCCAAACATATTTTTCTCAAACTTTTATTCTCTTTGCTAGAAAATGCACAGTATTATAATGTTCGTACCCTTCATATTGCTTGATAAACAAATAAACTAAGGGAATAATCAAAATACACAAACACATATAAATTTTTCTAAAAAGTTTAACAACAGAGGCCAGAAATTTAAAGATATTTTTTTCTCAAATATTAATTAACCTTTTAAATGGACCAATCAGACACTTATTTTAAATTACTATACCATCGAAATAAATCTGAACCATAACCACAAATTATAAACAAAGTTTTCACAGTATTTATCATAATGTTTTTTTGTTGTTCACACTTTATTTTATTAAATCTTGTTTGAAACTAACTACATCTTATGACAAATGAAATATAAAAAAGTATTAACAGATTTTTTTTTCTCTGTGTCCATGACCATGAATGAAAGAATCTATGGTTCTTACAATATAACCAAAATTCTCTATTTTATATATTAGACGGCTTAGGGTGGAAAATTGAACAAGAGCACCCGTGGCCTAATGGATAAGGCGTTTGACTTCTAATCAAACGATTGTGGGTTCGAGTCCCACCGGGTGTGCTCTCATTTTATCTTTCTTTTTGGAATCCTTAATCCTTCCTTACCTTGATGCGGATGAGAGAAAATTTTCCATTCACTTCACTAACTAATAGTCATTTAAATACGTTTTGGATTACTTAAAACATATATAATGAGTTGATTATGTCGAAAATGTGAGAATCCTAAGCACCATCCAGATATGAAACTAATAAACTTTTTATATAAACCAAACCCCAACACACACAAAAAATCCTAACACTAATCATCTCACCCGGTAGCTGAACTCGGGTCAACCCGTTTACCCGCCAACTGCAACTCCGTAAGCTCAATCTCCCTCCGCCTCAGAACCAGAACCATCCTCTCCGTCTCAAGACTCCTCCGCTGATTCTCCAGCTTCGCCTTCTCCATCTCCCTCTCCTTCTTGCTCCTATACCTTACCCACTTCACCCTCTGCTTCTCCATCTCCACCGCCTCCCACTCGTACCCGACCTTCCTCTCCTCAATCTCCAACGCCTTCCTCCTCATCCACTCCTTCTTCTCCCACGCGCTCTTCCCGGGATCATCCAACACGCGCGCCGTCTCCTCTCTCATCCTCTTCACAGCCGCGGACACCCTCCGCTTCTTACTCGTCTCCTCCTCCTCCTCCTCATCCGTGTCCTCAATCTCCGTCTCCGAATCCTCCGCCATATCAGACTCTCCCTCCTCCTCCTCCTCCTCCTCTCTCTCCACTATCCTCGCCATTTGAAAATCCGGTTTAGACTGAACCGGAACCTGATTCATTAACCCCGGTTGGTCTAAATGCCCGCAGCTATTATGATAAGCGCACATCTCCTTAAAAAACAAATGCTTAGAGTTAAGCAGCTTCTTAACCTCCTCTCTCAACTTAGGCGTGAGATGATCCATCCCCTCTAACAACCCCTGATTCTCCACCACGTGGCACGCGGTCCCTCTCCCGAGAATGTCGTTGACTCTTTTGTACCTTTTATTCAAGTCGTTGAACTTGTCCTCGCACTGCTGCGGAGACACGGAGAAGCCTTTCTCCACCATGGCTCTCGACACGGACTTCCACTTCCCTTTCTTCTGCAGCATCATCCCCCCAGTGATGATCTTCTTCTTCGCGTCGGTTTGATCCCCTCCCAACGCACCACCGGCCTCGTCGCCGATGTAGAATACCGCCATGATCAGGAGCCGGACCATCGTGTCCGTCCATTTCATCCGGTGCCACGGAGAGATTTTTCGTTTTCCGTCGGTGGTTCCCGCGCTGTCTTCCGGGTGGCACCCGGATCCGGAGCCTGACCCGCGGTCGTCGTCTTCTCCTCCTCCTCCTCCGCCGACGCTTATTGGTGAGAGCTGTTTAGCCTTGGCTGCGTAAGGGTATAACGGTTTCATCGGTTGTTGATGAGTTTGCTGATCGCTTGCGGCTGTGTAAGGATGAGGATGAGGATGCTGAAACTGCACGGGGTTTGGAGGATTCTGGGGAGTCTCGAGGCTTAGCATTGTGGGACTAAACCCAGTAAACATTACATTAGATTCCATCTAGTTCGAATCCTAAAATCGGCAACAAGTGAATTAATTAGAGCGAGATTTTACATTTACAAAAAGACCAAAAACGAAACAAAAAACCCAATAGATCAATCGACGCTTCCGTAGAGAGGGAGTAGTTTTATAATTATAGTATCTTCGTCGGGTTCGACTTTTGCAATTTGCTTAGCGTTGGGTGATGAAGAGTATTTGTGAAGCGGTTTCTGGATTAGAGTCAAAAGGGATGAGAAAGAGATGACGGGTAAATATACAAAACAGAGTTAACAGAGCAGCTGGTTTTGAGCCGTCAAAGGGACTGTCTGAAAACTACCCATGGTTTTGTGGTTTTTATTTGTTTATTTTTTGTTTCCTTTTTGGGAAGTGTTAGCGAGATATTTTCATGTGCAAATCAAGCCGAAACCAAGGGGCTGGTTTTGGGAATACAATGGAATCCAAAAATCCAGAATCTAAAACCATACCTAATTTTATAAGATTTGTTGTTTGAATTCCAACATAATTTTAAAATCTAAATGACATGACATATATATACTTCTCTTTTTCTAGCTCTAATTGTACAACTTTTTTCCTAATTACATTTTATATCATACAAATCAATCTCCATTATAAAGAAAATAACATCCACTTGTATAAGAAAATCTTTAGTACTTTGGTAAAAGATTATAGCTCAATATTTTAACGGCCTCTATTTAACCAACAAATAACTAAGAAGTACACTCGTCTTAGCAAGAAAACTAATTTCATAAAAGTTTTATTGGAGGTTAGCCCTATAGGTCATTTGCTGAAATAAAGGTTACACATTAGGCCAGTATAACACAGGCGCGTAGCATCCAATAGCCCGAGAGCAGCACAGATACGTTTTACAGAAGACCAGAGCTCAATAACCAAGACTCTGACTCTTCTCATGGGTTCTTCTACTTGCTCGGTTTTGGTTTCCCCATGACAGCTACCTCCAAATCACTGCATCAAAAGCTTGAAATTGATGTCCTCACTTACCAAGACGTACTCGTATCCAAGAACTTGAGCTCGGTTTCGAAATTCCTCTATTTCATTCTCCGGGACTTGGATCCCGACCAGCACGTTGGCGCCCGCAGCACCCTGTTTTGAAAGAAGGAAGCATCGTATAGTTAAAAACGAGCCTCAATTTCACAGCAAAGCTTTTCTTATGATGAAAATGGTGGATTCAGAAACAAACCTCTGCACGGTAATGGAAAAGGCTAATGTTCCACCGTGGACTGAAAGAGTCCAAGAACTTCATAAGAGCACCTGGTCTCTCCGGGAATATGAATCGGCATAGAACCTCGTTTTCAACACTTGATCTTCCACCCATCTGAAATATACAACGTGTGAGTCACACATCAAACTTGAATCAATCAATGGGAAATGAAATCGACTTAAGGACGCACCAAGTAACGCAGGTGATCTTTTACTAAGTCACTGGTTGTAAGGTTCGTAGTTTTGAGTTGAGAAGATTCCATTCTCTTCTCTAGTGCTTTGAGCTCTCCGGGTGTGTGCACTCCAACACTAAGCAGCAACACAAAACAAAACTGTGTGGATTAGATTACGAATAACAACAACTCCCGAGAGGTTAAACTTTAAGGAACAGACTTACCTGTATAGTACAACAGCTTCCTTTCTCGAGCCACATCTATACTTGAACTCGGTTATGTTCATTGGTCCAACCTGCATCGATCAAATGTACCGCATTAGATGCGCTCAGCAACGGGATTAACTTCTAACATGCTGTAATACCAAACACGCACCAATTCACAAAATTGCTTAAAGCTTCCAGGCTTTTCCGGCAAGATAGTAGCAAGAACAGCCTCCTGTTGCCTACCGACATTGGCGAGTTCCGTCACAATCCTGAGCTTGTCAAAGTTCATGTTTGCACCACTGGTTATGGCTACAACGTTCACGTCCTTTAGGCCATAATATTTACAGTACGCTTCAGCTCCAGCGATCGCAAGAGCACCTGCTGGTTCTAATATGTTCCGTTTCTCCTCAAACATATCCTGTAGAGAAACAAAAGATTATCTATTTATCTGCCTCAGTGCGCTCTGCAGATGAAATGTACACGTCACCTTTATTGATGCACACATAGCATCACGAGTGACGAGAACAACACCATCCATCAGCTTTCTGCATATACGAAAAGTCTCTTCGCCAACTTCTTTAACTGCTACACCATCTGCAAAACCACCAATCTGGTTTAATATCACTCTCTCGCCGTGATGCAGAGATAACGCCATTGAATTTGCATCAGCTGGTTCTACACCAATGATCTTCACCTGCACGACCCACAAATAGCCACAATAAGGTGACAGAAGCTGCATATCTAGATTATAAATGAACAGAGAGCGATGTGACAATGCCAAAGCAAAGAGTGCACATGTACCTCGGGAGAAACTCTCTTCACGTAGGCAGCAATACCAGCTATCAAACCACCACCCCCGATGGGGACAAATATAGCATGCAATGGACCTTTAGCTTGCCTTGTGATCTCCATCCCGACAGTCCCTTGTCCGGCAATAACATCCGGATGATCAAAAGGAGGTATAAACGTCAAACCTTCTTCTTCAGCTCGTTGCTTAGCAAATGCTTGTGCTTCATCATACGTATCACCAACAAGAACAACCGTTGCACCCAAATCCTCCACAGATTGCCACTGTAGTTTTTCAAAATAAACCAGAGACAAATCATATACTAACTTATTGTTATAAAAATAGGAAGGCGGTTTTCTTAAAATCCTATTTATACGATTCAAATTGGTTTAAGCTGTTCTAAAACGATATAAATTAATATAAATCTGCTAAATTAAATAATAATTATTAATACAAATCTACAAATATTGTATCTCTGATTTTGATAATTCACCAAAATAATTTCATAATTAAACTCGAAAACTAAAATATTTTATATAAATATAAAATAAATTAATAGTTCATTTTAGGTCTGAATAATCCACCTAGTAGCTAGTCTTCTTCAGAGCTACCAACTAGCTATTTCCCAAACATTGTACTAACGTGAGATAAAAACAAGGATTCATTCAAAAACATCATCATCAAGGCTAATGCAAATAACCTTGATCTCAGGGGTGGTACGAGGCATAACAATCACGGCGGTGCAGCCGAGCTTAGCAGCAGACATAGCAACTCCTTGAGCATGGTTTCCAGCTGAGGAGCAGATGACACCTTTCGCTAACTGCTCCGATGGAAGCTTCGCCATCATATTGTAAGCTCCGCGAATCTTAAACGAGAACACCTGAACCATCACAAACCACACACACACACTTAGATGTAGAATCAACCAAATGTATATAACCTCTCTCAATGTTAATAGTGATGCTTACAGGTTGCAAGTCTTCTCTCTTGAGAAACATCGAAACGCCAAGCCTCTCCGATAGCTTCTTGGCCAAGTGGAGCGGAGTCTCGATCGCGACGTCGTAGACCTTCGTCGAGAGTATGCTCGTCAGATACTCCATCGCCTCGGTGATGCTCCCGTTCTCCGGATCGCTCGCGCGGTCCGGAACCGCGCCGAGGTAGCCGGCGGGGTACTGCAGAGAGCTCGGATTGACCTTGAGACGCGGCGGAGGAGAATCCGGCGGAGATATGGACGTTTCGTTTCCGGAGAGGACGGCGATCGGAGAGACGCGGTTGCGAGATCGAGTGATCATCGCGATCAGCGGTTTCGATGTGCAAGGAGGTAGCGGAATGTGGCGGAGGCGATGGGGTAAGAGGTGACCTAGCGTTTGGGAGCGGAGGGAGGAAGGAGCCGTTGGAAGCCTGACGGAATCCATGACGGCTGATCAGAGAGAGAGAGAGAGATTGTGGTGGCGGCGGCAAACAAAAACTATCGGTGATTGTAATTTGTATAACGCACACTCACTCGGTTTAATCGATAACCAGATCCAAACCGTACCGGTTTTAGAATTTTAAATTTGTGTGTGTACCGGTTAGTTAGAGAATCTGAAAATCCGAAACTTGTGGAGGAGAATTCCGTTTTTATCCCTTTCCCTCTTCTTCTCTCTCTCCCACAGAACACAAACTCAGAAGAATAAAGCTTCTTTGACTCAGACACAACACAATCTGTTAAGCAAAGAAAGGATGTTAACAATGAAACTTCTTCACCCTCTCCATCACTCTCTCTCTTCCTCCCTTCCTTTACCATCAAGTACACTCTCTCTTTACACCATTTTTTATTAGCATTTGTACGTTTTGAACCAATGATCAAGACACAGAATCAATTGTTTTTTTTAAATCAAACTTGCAGGAAGAAGGCAATCCAAACCTTACCGGTGCTCATTACCATCTCCCGGCGGCGAAAGGGTCATCAGATCAGAGACCGTGGTTTCTCCGGCGATGGTGAGCCAGAGCTTCGAAGGAAGAAGGGTTTTACTTGGATGTCTCCTCTCCGCCGGTTAGATTCTTTTCCTTTAATACTATTTGTTTATTTTTTTCATTTCCACATAGTTTCAGTCAGTGTATAAAAAATCCTCAATATGTTGTTGTTGTCTGAATTAAAAAACAGCGTGTGGGATTCTGTTACCTGATTCATCCGAGGCCGTAAGCACCAGCAGAAGAGCTGTAAGCATAGATATATATATATACGTTAAGCTTGTTCTTGATTCATATCACTCTCTTACATACAAATTATCTGCAGCTACGTGCATCTAAGATACCGGACAGTGAATTCACCACTCTCCCCAATGGTCTCAAGTACGTGCAATTTTCTTCTTTACTACTATACACACCAAGATCACGATGCATTCATACAAAGTTGAATATTGCGTTTATGAGAACATTCGCAATGTCTGGTTTTGGGTTCTGATTCTTTTGTTGCAGGTACTATGATATAAAAGTTGGCAATGGAGCTGAGGCTGTGAAAGGATCTCGGGTCGCAGTACGGTTTGTGAATACGTTTCTTTGTTTCCACAAGTAAAAGAATCTTAGGGATATAACAAGTTTTGATGGTCAACCTAAAAGGGATTGTGTTGCATGCAGGTTCACTATGTTGCAAAATGGAAAGGGATAACGTTCATGACAAGTCGACAAGGACTCGGCGTTGGAGGTGGAACGGTCGGTATTACAAGTATCCGTTACTGTGTACTTGAATATATGAGGGTCCTTTAATTGATAAACGTATGAGTTTTTGCAGCCTTACGGGTTTGACGTTGGACAATCAGAGAACGGGAATGTTCTGAAAGGACTTGACCTTGGCACTGAAGGGATGCGTGTAGGTGGTCAGGTTAGTTCTTGAAACCCAAAAAAGGCTTCATAGAGTGAGATGGCTCAAATTTAAACGTCTATATATTTGTATACGCAGAGATTGGTGATTGTTCCTCCGGAGCTTGCTTACGGGAAGAAAGGAGTCCAAGAGATTCCTCCAAACGCAACAATAGAGGTAATCAAAGCTATGTTGTTACAAAACTGAACCAGTTCGAGTGTTGCTTGCTTCTTAAAGTGGTGTTCATGTTCTTGTACCTTTTCTCTTGCAGCTTGACATTGAGCTCTTATCAATCAAGCAGAGTCCTTTCGGGTACTTGAGACCACTTGTCTAAACCCCTCTAAACTCGTATTGACAAAACATGAATTGAAAATAATCTTATCGAATTTGCTCTGCAGGACGCCAGTGAAGATCGTTGAAGGCTAAGCTATTGATGAAAAGAAAAAGCTGAATCCATAGCTATGCAAGCTTCAATTGTTATAGAAGAATCTGTTAATGATATCGGCTAGTCCGGATTCATAAGCCATTTCTCATCCCTTTTCCTCTTTTAGTACATGTTTGTGCTTTGCATAACATCAAAATCAAATTCGATCCCATAAGGTGATAAGATACTTTACTTGTGGTTCAAAAGTAAAAGATCTATGCTGGCACCTTCAGAATTAGGGAATTAAGATAAAGTTACAAAAGTTTCTAACCTTGAATTGAAAATTTCCTACAATACAACAAGATTGAAGGGTTATTCTAATACATCAGTGATTGAAAGTTGTAGAGGCCAATGGATTAGCAGGCGTCTTTGCCTGACCGCCTCTTGCATTAGCCGTTCCGAACCTGGCGTTTGCTGCTTCCGTTACCGTCATAGACTTCTTTACCTTCAAAGCACAACAACATATATAAAAAATTCAATATATAACTTCTTTGTTATCCTACTCGGTTGCAATAATACTGGTTGCTATAACATCATTTGTGCATTAACTTAAGAACTTACAGCGGCAAGTCTATCTTTGTGAATATCTGTGGTCACCTGCAAATCATTATCAAAGAAAAGAACCAAAGGAGTTGTTAGGAAGCTACCTTGAGTAAGTAACAATTCCCTGTTAAAAACTGGACAAATTGATTAAACAACAGATATGTAAATGATTCTTACTGGCTTTCGAAACGTCTTGATCTCGTCGCTGCTAAAACCAGGAGGCCTGATATTCCAGTTTCTTTCTACATTTAGGGAAAGGGAGATATCAAAACGAAATCAAGCATTCGTAGCTGGAAACATAAATCTAAAGAAACAGGCACATAATATCAATCATAACTAACCAACATGGAGCAAGATGTCCTTAGCCTCTAGAGTATCTGACTTTCTATGCTTGGCTAAAGAACAGCCAAAAGTTGTGATCTGTATAAGAGGAAACACAACGAGCTGGAGTTAGAGAAATAATCACAATGTTCACATAAAAAGTGTTGGGAGCTACTTACTGACTCCACAAAGTCTTCAGCAATATCAGCAAGGATGCCTTCAACCTCTGGATCCAATTTCTCTGACGGATCAATCTGTGGATAGGCAAGGCATTACTAAATTCAGAGAAATATATATATATATATATATATTCCAAGTGGACAAGAATCAATCATTGTTGTGATAATCAAGCCGTGGGAGTGAGAATACTAATGTATTCTACGGTCAATATGCAAACTGTATTCCCAAAGTTGAGAATATAAAGAGAGGTCAGTGGGATACCTGCTGAAGTATCTCATGGATGCTTCTTTTCCCCAGAATACGATCATCAGACTCCTCATTCTCTGCTGAAACTGTTTTAGCTTGGTTTCCTGGTTGGGTCACAGGGGGCTGGTTCGGCATTGCTAGAGAAGCAGCTTTCTGATTCACCGACCCTTGGACCCGGGGCGGTTGATGTGAGTAAGGTAAAGGCTGATGCGGAGATCTCAATTGTTGATGTTGCTCTTGAGGTTGAAGCTGATGCTGTTGTTGCTGAGGCTGTGAAGCCGCTGGTGAAGTGGAAGGATGATGCTGAGGAACATGGGATCTTTGTGGCATGGAGGGATTAGTTACTTGCGGTCTATAAGAAGGGGGTGCCAAAGGAGGCTTCCCTTGGTTTGAAGATGATAACCACGGTTGATTTGCTGCACCAGTGGATTGGACACCAGGAGAACCAATAGCTGAAGGTCTCATAAGGCTATGCCCTTGAAAGTTCTGCCGTTAAAAATATATAAGAAGTTAAGAGTTTGCAAACAACAATATATTTACCCAGTATAACTCAAGGAACCAATTCAATGTATCAACCAGGCGATTATCAATAAAAGTCGGGAACTTTCACAAAGTGAAGTGAGTCAACAGTGCGACATCAATGAATCTCTGATGTATCTACTATAACACAAAGTGATGGTCATCCAAAACTCTATTCACCCATCAGAGACCACATGACTAATCAATCAATCAAGGAAACATGTAAAAAGCGATTCTTTTCCTATTGAGTCGCTAAGAATCTTCATATCTTAGTGCTTCATATCGAGCTAATAAGGTGATAATCATTCTCAACTCACAATCCAAATTTTCTTCTACACAATGAGCCCATCACAATCTAAATTTCCAAATATTCAACGCACACATGCACAATCTTATACAAATCTCAAGAGCATTCAAAAACACCTACTTGGGGAACAGGAGATGAACTACTCGGCGAGGAAGCTGGCCTTAGAGAGGACTGAGCCGGTCTCTGCTGGTGCTGAGCCATCCCACTCGGCCGCATTTGAGAACCTGAGCCAATAGTCCCCATCATTCCCATCCCCTGAGTTCCTTGCATCATCCTACCCTGAACACACACACACACACACACATCAAAAAGTTAGTATCTTTTAAATCCCTAAAAAACATGGCACATGTGAGAGTAAAATCTCACCTGCGGGACACTTGAATTGGAGCTCGCTTCCGACATTCCGACACTTCCACGACCCAATCCGCCGTACTGCTGCCCAAAAGACCCCGGAAAAGCAGACGCCGGAGGCTGAGAAGGAGTCGGAGAAGGGCTCGGGATCGGAGAAGCTGGAACGCCGATCGCCATACCGCCTCGTTGCTGTCCAGCAACAGGCAGGGACGAAGAAGACGAAGAGGCCTGAGCTGATGAGGAAGATAGCAACGGAGACGACGACGCGGAGGAGGAGAAGTGAGCGTATGAGGAATGCGGTTGCCATGGTCTCGAGTACGACGGTGGAGGAGGCCGACCTAAAGAAGGGGAGAGATGTTGCGTCGCCGGAGATGTCACCGGACGTGTGTATTGAGGTGGATTAGGGTTTGGATTGAGCGACGGCGATGGCGGGGCTGGGGAGGAGGTGATAGAGGACGCGGAGGAGGGATTCGGATTGGTGGAAGGAGGTTGCTGAATCTGGGATAAAACCGCCGGTTTTGGAGCTGGCTCCGACGGTTGAGAGGGTGTTTCCGGTGGCTGAGACGCCGTCGAGGTTTGCCGGGGTTGTTCCATGTCGGTTAGTGAATGTGGAGGGAAGGGATATCGAGTTTTATAGATCTATCGAACCGGAAAAAAAAAAGATCTATCGAACCGGAAAGTCCGGTATGGGATTATAGCATTAAACCGCAATTAAGATAACCGCATCGGGAGTCATTATCACATGCCGTCTTGGGCTTTCAGTCTATAGCCCATAGCCTAATTTGTTTATTATTTCTAGCCCAATTTGTATTTTTTTAATTTTTGGCTCACTTTGTATATTTTAATTTCTAGCCCACTTTTATGTGCAGTCTCATTTTTTTTTGTCAAATGTAATCTTCAATTTTCTTTCGTATGACTGACTAGATGTATGGGGGAAAGCAAAGATAAAACCTCAGTTTTACATGACAAGCACAAAACCAAACACTATACATAAATTAAAGTTCCTTGCGATCAAAATAAAAAAAAGTTCTTTGTGATCAAAAATATACCCAAAAAGCATAATAATAGATCTTCATCACACATGACATGCATGCACTTAATTTACAGTTATAACAATACCTATATTATTTTTAATAAACGAGAAGTTATATATAGCATGGTTATGTTATATAAGCTATAATGTTAGCAAATCAAACTTGGTGAAATTCATATGAACATATGGATATGTATTGGATAGTCATCATATCTTACAGCAAAGTTATTCAGATTTCCATCTCTTTCAGGTTCACAAAAATTCTGCCGCCACCACTAAGAGGGGATGCATCAGTGCCCTGCATTATAAGCAAAGGCGAAATTAATGGTTAGTTTAACAATTATTTATTTTATCTTTTGCTTAGAGCATCAACACCCACCATTCATCAAAAACATAATCAAGAGATTTCTACTTTACCCACCCATTGTATAAGCTTTTATCTTTACCTCTCTATCTTCTTAGTTTCCTACACTCATTATCGCTGAGTGTTCCCACATCAACGGTCAAAGATAACACCAAAACCAACATTCAGTGAAAAGGAACTATTTTCTGAGTGAAAAAACAAATTCTACCGACCAAAACAAAAGAGGCAACTAAAAAAATCTAAACCCACTCAGGTCAACCGAATTGGGTGAAAGAATTTTAAGTGGTCAGGGATTTACATCAGATTAATTTTATTTCTAAATGCAATATGGCTCACTTTGTACAAATATCTTATGTTTGATTATCTGTATTCATATTTTGGGAGAAAAAAATACAAAATTTGAAACATGCTTCACTGGTGGAACCTATTCGAATCCACTTATCGTTGTAAGCACTTTAAGCTTAGTTGGTGAAATGGGCCACACTAACCCCAAAAATATCAACTTTGCATAAGCTTACATAATCAAGATGGAAGAAATAGGTTTATCCCCTATATTAATGTGTGTATGTGAGATCGTGATGGATACAGAAAGTTTGGGTGTCCTGTCCTATTGGGAAAGTGGCAAAATATCAAGTGGTAACGAGTTTTCGGTTTTGTTGTTATATATTAGGTCAAATAACTGCCTTAACGGTCCATTTTCTCTATGCCAAACTAATAAATGACGTCGAAATTATTTTACATATACCTGAAAAATTCATTGAGACATCACAAGAAATCAAATTTGGTCGAGAAAATAAAATCTAAATATATTCCAAATTACAGTATATGAGACTAATTTGTGTTCCGTTTAGTTTTCTTTTTGAAGGCCCATGGCTACCCACGTTATCAAACAAAATTTTGGTTGTGTTTTACTTGTGAATTTTGTGCGTTGGGTTTCACTTATTGTAGATTCTAATTAAATGGTATGGGAATCAACATGTTCGTAAGCATAAATTTGAAGTTGCATGCGGTTTTCTGCTTCATTAAGTTTAATCGTCAGCTTTGAGCAACAATTTTTTTTTTTTTTTTTTTTTTTTTTTTTTTTTTTTGAATGAATGCTAAATTTATTCACCAAAAAACCTTTTTACATCAAGTGAGACTTTGTTTAAGACTATAATCTACTCCTAGTCCTTTCCTTTACAACTCTTCTTCTTATTAGAGACTACTAAATCCTCCTCCTATAAGACTGCAAAAACTTATTTACAACCTAGTTCCAAACCAGTATTGTAACACTCCCTCCAATCCTTTTACTCGCTTGGACTGCATAAGGCTAAGCTTGTTCCGCACAGCCTTATCTATTTGCTTGAGCAAGACCTCCTTAGGCGCTGGTGCTTCCCCATGACGCCTCCTGTTCCTCTCTCTCCACAGGCTGTATATTGTGGTTTGAAACACATATCTTAGGCAGAACCTCTTCTGCTTCCCCATAGATGCGCAGGTGATCAAACTTGAGATAGCATCCCAATTACTAGCAAACGAGCTTTGCAGTATACCTTGAGTGAGTTGCTTCCATATGTGTGCTGAGACTGAACACTCAAAGAACAGGTGGTTTCTTGTTTCCAAGGCATTTTTGCAGAGGCAACAAGTAGTATCAATCCCTGGACTCCAGCTAGCCACTCTGTCCATAGTGGCAAGTCTATTTCTAGTCGCCAACCAGACCATGAATGCAAACTTTGGAGTAGCTTGAGGAAACCATACACTTGTGCCCCAAGTACACGTCACCCCTATCTCTCTAGTCATCAGCCATGTGTTACGATTTGAAAACTTGGCCTTATACCCCGCAGGGCCTCTCCACAGATCCAGATCTCTACCTGCAGCATTTTGCTTATCTCTCAAAACATCCAGCTCCTTCTCAATATCGTTCAAGATAGTTCTTCTGTGTCTCTTTCTCCTACGGTGACTCAGTAACACCTCCTCTACCGTGGCTTCTCTCCTGATACCCATGTCAATGGTTCCTCTACTCCCGAGTAGGTCATACATCACTCCCATATCACTCTATTTATCGTACCAAAAAGACGTGTGTCGTCCATTACCCACTGCCTTCATGTGGAAAGTCTTTGCTATATCCCTCAGCTTAAGCATCTTTCTCCACATCCAAGAACCCACTTGAGTTTTCTCACTCACCTCCCAGAAGCTTTTGCTTTTAAGTAGGTTTGCTTTGATCCATTTGCCCCAAAGCGAGTCTCCGTCAAACATTCTCCATATTAGCTTGAGACCGTAAACCGTATTTACTTCTTTGAGTGCGCGTATCCCTAGTCCTCCTTCATTTGTTGGCTTGCATACTTCTGTCCAGGCTACTTTGGCTCCAGAGGTCTTAAGGTCCGGCCCTGACCATAAGAATGCAGAGCAAAGTTGATCTATCTCTTTGATACACTGACTCGGTAGCCTGAAGGCCCCTGCCCAGAAATTAACAACACTCAACAGCACTGATTTAATCAAGAGCAACCTTCCTGCATACGAAAGAAACCGACTGGTCCATGTACTGATGCGGCCTCTGATCCCTTCAATCAGGGGCATATAATCCCGAGCTTGCATAGCTTGTGTCATTAAAGGTAGCCCTAAATAACGAACAGGAAGGCTTCCTTCTGCGAAGGGGAAATTGGTCAGTATGCTGTTCCTCTCAGCTTCTGCAATGCCTGCCATGTATATTGTAGACTTCTCTAAACTGATAGACAGCCCTGACCAGACTGCAAACTCATCAAACACTGATAGCGCTCCTTCTATCGATGCTTTGGATCCTTCTACAAACACCATCAGATCATCCGCGAAGCACAGATGTGTTAGAGAAATAGATTGACATCTAGGGTGGAGGCCAAATCTCTTTTCCCTCCGAGCTTTGTCAAGCTGAAGGGATAACACATTCATGCACAGGACAAACAAATACGGCGAGAGCGAGCATCCCTGCCTCAAGCCCCTCGAACTTTGGAAGTAGCCTGCAAGATCTCCATTAACTTGCACTGAAAAAGAAGGGGTGGTGATGCAGAGCTTGATCCAGTGCACAAATCTAGCTGGAAACCCCATAGCTTCTAGACTGTTGAGTAAAAATGACCATTGGACTGAATCAAACGCCTTTGAGATGTCAACTTTCATCGCACATCTTGGAGTGATCGACTCTCTGTGATAATCCTTCACTAATTCTGATGCCAACAACACGTTTTCCATCAGCAGCCTGCCCTTTACGAAAGCAGATTGGTTTTCTACTATGATCTTTGGGAGAATCCTCTTCAGCCGGTTAGCGAGGAGTTTTGCAACCACTTTATAGACCACATTACAGCATGAAATTGGTCTGTAGTCTCTCATCTCCTGAGCAGCCACCTTCTTCGGGATAAGCGTAAGTATTGTTGAGTTGATTCCCTTAGGAAGGAACCCGAACTGAAAGACAGACTGCACCGCAATAATGAAATCTGGCCCTATCACTGGCCAGGCTGTTTTATAGAATTCGCTGGGATAGCCATCCGGTCCCGGAGATTTGTTAGAGGGCATGGAAAAGACCACCTTCCTAATCTCCTCCGCTGATACATCACCTTCCAGCAGCCTACAATCATCTGTAGAGCACTCATACTCCAGGAGATCCTTTAACTCCTCCACCGAAGCTCCCTGAAATCCCGCTGGGACCTGATTAAGAACCTCTGAAAAAAATCTCTCCGCCTCATTCTTAAGATCTGTATGCTTCTTTGCTATACTGCCATCCGGACATTTGATCTCCCTCATTGTGTTTTGAGCTTGTCTAGACCTGATCGAATTGTGAAAGGTTACATTATTCTGGTCACCCACGTCTAGCCAGTGGAGCTTTGACCTCTGCTTTAAGAACTCCTCCTCCAGCTCAGCTACATGTAGCCACTTTCCATATGCTTCCGCCTCATCGTGCATTGCCGTAGCCGACGGGTTAGCCAATGTGATCTTTTGTTTCTCGCATAAGATGCCATGGGCCTCTTTCGCTCTAACCGATAAGTTCCCCAATTTCTCCCTGCCCAACTCCCTTATCAGTGGCTTCAAATTCTTCAGTTTCTTAGAGAGTCGAAACATAGCAGAGGTAGAAAGGAAGAGTTTCTCGGTCGTGTCCCAGTAGTCCTTAACCATAGGCAGGAACCTTGGTAAGGAACCAATGGCATTGACATATTTAAATGGCCTTTTGATCTTTTCCTCCGCTTGCAATACTTGAACCTTGCAACGCATGTGATCAGAGCATCCTCCCGGCTCAAACATAGAGTAGGCGCTTGTGAATCTATGTAGAGCCACATCGTTCATGAGTACCCTATCTAACTTCTTACACACAAGCCCTTCCTCCCTCTTATTGCACCATGTGAGCAGTGGTCCCTGATATCCCATGTCTGAAAGATGGCAGTGAAGAACCATCCTCTGGAAGTCCCTCATTCCTCTAGGTAACCTCGTCAAGTTGTCCACTCCTGAATATTCCCCGCTATCTAGTATCTCGTTGAAGTCACCCATGATGATCCACGCTTTCCTTTGAAACATTGGGGAGTTATAGTGGTGGCATAAGTCATCCCACAGCACCTGCCTTTCCTCCACCTGGTTGCTTGCGTATATAAATGAGCAAAAGAACTCTTCTTCATCTGGCAATGCAACAGAGCACGTGATGATCTGATCCGTTTTATAAACGGGAGTCATGCGCACCATGTCTCTCCAAATCACCCAAATCCTACCTCCTTTGTTATACTCATAGTTGGTCATCGATGACCATTCGCTGAACTCTGTTTTTAAAATCCTTTCTGCCTTCTTCTCCTTAACTCTTGTTTCCAAAATACAACCAAACTTCATCTCCTTATTATTTACCCATTTTTTTACCACGGAATGCTTCATAGGTTTGTTGAATCCGCGCACATTCCAAAAGAAACTCGACATATTAATGTTGGCGGCGAGAGGACCTTGTGCTCATTGCCACATGATTAATCTCATGTGACTTAGCCTTCTTCTCCTTTACCTCCTTCACTGTAGTCTGCGTTTGCTTTAATCCTGCCTTCTCATCTGTACCCTCTCTTGCCAGGAGTGTAACTGTGGGTTCTACATCATCTTTCTCTATAACCTCCCTTACGCTACTACCATCAGTTATTTGAGCCTCTCCATCCATTATTTCACCCTCCTCTGCATCCTCGTCAACGCTAAGGACTGCATACTTAGATGCCGATATACAGATTTCATCATTCTGGTTGGATAGTGAGCCGACCACCGATCTGCCTATCTTTGCTGGAGATACCCGAGCCCAGTTTGAGTCCTCCTTACTTACATTACCTTTACTTCCCACCCTTTCTACTTCCTCTTGTGCCTCCACCACTGCAATATTTCTTTCCTCATCTGCTTTTTCCAGACTCTCATGTACTGTGTTCTCTTCTTTATTGAGTTCCCGAATTTCCTCTGTTCTCATCGCCCTTACTTCCTCTTCTCCTGCGACTTCAATGGGAGGACTTACGTCTTTCCCTTTCTTCTTGCAGACCTCTGTGTCATGCCCCCATTTATCACACTTCTTACATCTCATCGGAAGCCATGGAAACTGAAATTCTACTTTGAACTCCTTCCCGTTTCTTGAGAAGTTAATCTCTTTGGGTAGTGGCTTTGAGACATCTACCTTTGCAAACACCTTTGCCTCTTCAAAATTGGTGCACGCTATAGTCTCTGGGTGCAGTTTCACGGGGAATCCCACTGCACTTGTAATGAAACTTAGATGGAACTCTATGTAGGTGAACCCACATAGGAATCGCCTCTTCCTCCTGCTTCTCCTCTTCAGACCTCGGTGACCACTTTGTTACTACCATCGGTACTCCAGCTATGTTCCACATTCCTCTTCTCAGAATCTTTTCCCTGGCTTTTGGATTCGACACCTTGAACCGCATCGTTGTAGCATTAACCTCAATCACATCCACCTTTGTAGACGTATCACCATACTTCCAAATCTTGTTCAAGACCATATGGACTTTCGCAACATGGGGAGATACGTCTAAGAACTTGCCAACCACAAAGTCCTCCCATAGCGGAGTCGAGGTTGTAAGAACGTCGTCGGGAATTTCCACTGTGTGCAATCCATCTTTGCTTGATACCTCGACTACATACTTCTTGAGAACCTTCTTATCTTGCGCAATAGAGACCCAGCTCGGTGCCTCTTTCCTCGTTTCTTCCTGTAAATCTGATTTCCCCACCGTAGATCCCTCGTCGCGAGCCTCCATAGCCCCCTCAGTTCTCATCGGAGAACCCAGCGGACCCGGCGGCGCAGCCGAATTCATCGAAAACCCTAACTCCGAAATCGCCTCAAAATCGCCCTCAGAGAGAAATAACCAAAACGGTGCGTTTCAATCCAGTGTCCAACCCTAAATGAGATCTTTGTGAACAATTCAAAAAAAAAAAAAAAAAAAAAAAAAAAAAAAAAAAAAAAAAAAAAAAAAAACTAACATATTCAAAAACTAACAAAATCATAAGATGTAAGTAAATGGCAAACAAATGAGGATACTGTTATGAAAATCTCCTGGCTGAATATTCTATAAGATAATGCTTTCTTACTAACCATTTTAACAATAATGATATCATGAAATGAGTGAAAAAATGTATAGTGAGATGAGGTATTGTGCAATGTAAGAATGATTACAGGATCCAAGTTGTGGTTCATATTTTGAAAGTGACATCCACTCATCAAGTCATTTCGACTTCTTTTGTGGTCCGGTCCTCCTAGTGGCTCCACTTCAAAGTATAGGCAAGCCTCTTCTAGCATCCTATTATTTTTGTAACTATTAGATTGTAAATGGTTGTAACAGTTGAAACAAGTGCGGTTAGATGTTTTCTAAAGTAGAAATATTGCCGGTGTAATGAAATCTCACAGAAAATACTTTACAATAATATACCATTGTACCAACTCCAATACAAAGTTAATGCCATTTTTGACTAATACTCTTTACTTTTATTAGCTAAATCGATCAAAACAAAGTTATAGGGATACAGTTTTTTCAACTATGGATGATTGTTTAAATCAACATATTTAAGTACAATTTTTTTCTATTTAACTCTACACGTTGACGCAAAAAATTAAAGCCAGATAAAATCAGAACAACTTGAATATTCAAAAATCATTTTAATGGTGACAAAATAAACCAGCTGCGAATAGTGTATACATATTATATGCCCTCCATCCTTATTGTTTATAAACCGACATGAAATGAATCATTAACAGATCTTACTTAATATACATGACACAGGCTCAAATCTTCAAGAGATCACAATATACTACTGCAAGTTATTTGTACGATTAGTGTGTTTCCAAAAACACAAACAATAATGATTTAAAAAGTTAAACACATTTTTTTTTTAAGAATTAAAATTAGGATAGCACCTCCCGACCAGCGCACCACGACATAAAAGTGTATAATTTTTTTTTAAATGAGAAAAATATCAATCAGGGCCCCACCTAAGATAATGGCATTCCTCGTAATATTCCCGAAATATAAGGGCATTTACGTAACCTCAAACTCTATAAATATACAAAGACACATCTCCAAAACTGGACATACAAAAAAATCTCCAAAGACATTATTGACACAAAAGATTATCACAAACTAAAGTAAGGAACAAAAATCCAAACAAGTTTTTTAAAAAAGATGGGGAATTGTATAGTAATGGAGAAGAAAGTGATAAAGATAATGAGAAATGATGGAGAAGTAGTTGAATACAGAGGACCCATGAAGGTTCATGACATCCTCACCCAATTCTCTGGTCACTACTCTCTCTTTGATTCTCTGTCAAACCATTGTCATCTTCATCCACAAGCCAAGCTTCTCTGTGGTCGTATCTACTATCTCATGCCGAAGCAGACGACCACAGTAAAGCACAAGAAAACGAAGAAAGTCAGGTTTGCAAATCCAGAGGTTGAAAAAGAAGGAGATATTAAGGAGAAGAGTCCTAGTGTCGTGAGAGTGAAGATGGTTGTGAGTAAGAAAGAGCTAGAGAAGCTGCTTCAAGGAGGTTCAGTTCATGAAGTGGTCTATAGGAGTCTTGATAAGCAACATCTATGTCGTGATGATGATGGTGCAGCTTCTGCTGAAGAGTGTCTTACAGGCTGGAGACCTTTGTTAGATAGCATTCCAGAATCTGTGTAGCCTATAGCATGTCCATATCTTACATAAATATATATGACACATACATAGATATATACATAGATAACAGAGAGGAAAGAAAGCATGTAAGTCCCGGGTTCCAATGGTGTTACATAAAAGAAAGTTTCAAAGTTTGTAATAAAACCCCAAAAATGTGAATAAATGTTATGTTGAAATTTCCAAAAGGTAACTAAAAGTGTGAGTGCTTGTTTGGGTTAAATTCAAAGCCTATAACTCTATAATAAGCATATCTAGTGGCCTATAAGTAAAGTAAAAGATCCATAATGGTTTACTACACTCACATTCAACTATTCAAGTAAACGCGTTTTGTCTTTTAAGTAACACAACATTATTTAAACAGTGTATACAAGTGCCTGTGTGTGTGTATATACGTTTGTATGTACCAGTGAAGGTGCTAATACTCTTTGCTTTCCACTTCGAGGGAGACCTCGTTGCGGCGGGTGAACGGGAGAGTGAATGGTGGATTGTACTGCAGGGAATGAGAGTGTAAGTAGAGATTATAAGAAATAAGATTGGATTTAGCTATGACTGTTTGATGAACCTGTGCAACTTCAACTGAAACTCCATCTCTCACTCGAAACTTCTTGTCATTCCGAAGAGCTCGCCTTAGTTCTTGCTCCCGTTTCTCAGTCTCTTCATCGGTTACGTATCCTGAAATAAAGTTTATTTAGATCATTGATATCAAGAAAATTTGACTATGTTAATTCTTCAAAAAGGCACCAACGGTATTTTATATTTACCTGAGAAGGCGAGAACAGCAACAATCTTCCGTGGCACCTCTTGAATCTTGACTGAAGGATCTTTTGGCAGTGGCAAATCTGAACCATACTTTGATGGCATGACGAAAGACATCTGCCACTGGGTTTGATCTTTCGCCTGAAGCAAAGAGTATATACATCGAAAAAAATAAGATACTAATTGACTATGAACAAGTAAAAGGTGACAAACTAATAAGTTGTTATCTCCATGATCTAGCACTTAAATAGATCATAAAGAATGTGCTGCTCTCTATAGTCAGTAAAAAAAATGAATAAACCAAGACACTCAAAGCTACTCCAACTATGCTTCTATCTACTATGTCGGAAGAACTTTCAAAAAAGAGAGACACTCCATGATCCACTGATGAGATATGTACCTTCCTAGTTATAACTGGAGTGGTCATCTCCATCTTTTCGCCAACGGATTGGACTTTACGAGTAACAACAGGAGTCGTCATCTCCATTTTCTCATTCACCGTGTTCTGTCGAAAACAACATTCAAATCGAAAAAGAGACGCATAAAAAAAAATTCAAAAAAAATTCAAAAAGGAAGTGCTGGTGATTGATACACTACCTTACCAAAGAGGTACTCAGCTAAGACATTGAAAGACCTGGAAGCACCGTAGAAGTCGAATCCATTCCCCCCTGGCATTGTAGTCTCCGCCACATAATAAGGCTGTTTCCAAAAAAAAAAAACTCAAACTTTAAAACAGAGACCATGTTTTTAAAAACAGAGAATGTGAGTGAGTGAGTGAAAGAACAACAACAACCTCGACTTCTCTGATCTCGTATCTATCAGTCCTACTTAAAACTCTGAAGTTCATCGTCTCGAGATCCGGCACTACATAAAAACTCGAGCTTTTACCAAAAGTTTAGATAAAGATCACAAATCAAGAACAGAGAAGCTACAAAACTAACCAGACATGAGCGCTTCTTCCAGATTCGAGCTATTGAATCTCTTCGGAAACGCATACTTCGCCGTCTCCACAGCCAAATCAGCCAAAACTAAAACAAACACAAAGAGTTTCACTGTGAATTTCAGTTACATAGCAGTTGAGAATCAGTGAAAAGACGGAACATTTACGGCGTTGAGAGACGGAGGAGGCCTGGGAGGCGAGAGCGAGAACGAGAGAAACCCTAGCTTCGGTTGCGGACAAATCCCGACTCTGCCGTCGAGCAGCGGTTCTGACGCCGGAGCAAAGAACAGAGCATCTCCTCTGTTTAGGGCTCGGATACGATCGGAGATCGATGGAGAGTTTGTTATGGGGAGACGAAGAGAGGAGAGAAAGGGATGATGCAATGGAGCTGATCATTCTTCTTCTTCGCAAATCGAATTTCGATCACTATTTTTTTTTTCTTTCCCGGAAACTTTATTTTGTAAAAGAAAATTTATTTTGTTGAAAATATTAACGACCGCTCGATTTTTTTTTCTTCTATTAGTAACCGTTTTTTCCGGTCCACATACCGTACCGGTCGAACCAGAGTCACTAACCGAGTTAAAATACGTTCCGGCAAAGAAGCTCTTCATTAGTTCATTATCATCAAGGAAGCTCAAAAGCTCGGAGGTACCACCCTTCTTGAATCTTCCATCCTAAAATACATTTCTTTGAACTGCTAATTAAGCAAGACTTTGTTTTTCTGAAGTTAGTTTACAGTTGTCATACTTGTTTCAGGCAGCTATACGTCTCAAAATGATTAGAACCGGACTGATAGACTGACAATAAGGTAATATATATAAGCACATTGTTGTTAGTGTGTTATTTTGACCTGCATTCATCTTTTAAAATAATGCTTAGATTAGTGGTCTCAATGTGTGCGTCGAAGTGGTGAAAAACAAACTGACGCCAGGAAAGAAGAGATGTGAATTGGGGATTGGCTTTGGACGTGGCTTCTATGTGGACCGTGAGGTTTTGGCATTTGCTTGTGCGCATGGCGTTATCGCAAAGGAAGGAAATAGTCATTTGACTGAAGGTGAGGTGGTTGATGGAAAAGACGGAGCTGATAAGTATCTGGTGGAGAATAAAGAGGTTCTTGATACCGTCATCACTACACTCAAGAAGCAGCTATTCTAGATGTGCCAGGGAGAGAGATAGGGAATTATTTGGAGTTCCCCAACAACCAGTTGAGTTGAGCTTTTCTATCAGCCGAAACTTTGCAGCGTCCCGTTAAAGCAAAAGTGGAAGGAGCATAAATAGTTATGTAAGTTAACTAGGAGAGAAACCATGGCAAAGCCTAGTTGCAGCGTCACACTCAACCAAAGCCTAGTTGTTAGATGATTTTCTAAGGCATTGTTCTTGCTAAACATTCTCTTTCATGTGCCTGCAAGAACAGTTTTTTTTTTATGCAGCAATTCTTTTCTTCTTTCTTAGAACCAATCTTTTAGTGACTTAGCTTTTCTACTTAGCCACTGAGATGAGGTTTGGAGTTCAATTATGTAGTGGTGATTGCAATAGTCTTTTTGAATTTCTACATCCCTATATAGCAACAATTCAGCAATGTCACTTACCACAACGTTAAGACTAATCACTAGTTAAGTTAACTTCACTGTGGACAGTTCCATCTTCCATCCTAATCCAAGACTTAATCCGAAAAGGCACTTCAGTAATCTCAAGAATCCTTGATCCTCTTGGCCAATTTCCATATCCACCATAACCAGTGTGCCTTGCAAAGCAAAGCCACAGCTTGTCTTTGTACGGACAGCACCAGTCTAGTCCATGGTTGTGTCCTACAAACACAGCCTTACATACAAATATAATTAAAAAGAGATATCAAACCATTTTGTTATATCTTTGTTTAATTAGTAGTACCTTAACCGAAGATCTCTTCTCAAGAACTCTCATCATACCATTTTCAGCTTCTTGAGCATCTACTCTCTCTTTGTTGATTGATCCAACGCAAGGTTTTGTTATCCATAGCCGTGGAGCTACTTTCTTGTATGCTTTACTTGGTATGTGCCAAAATATCAACTCCGGGATACTGCACCAAATAGTACATATTTGATTTTCTATGCTCTAATATAAAGTTTTAATGTTTTTGAGTGGTACCTTAGATCAGGATTAAGAGTATTTGACTTGGTTTTAAACCACTCCACTTGAGCATTTGATATAACCTCAGGGTACGAGCCACCACCCGAGTCAAGAAAGTACAGCAACGCAACGACTTGTTTCGAATCATCAGATGACTCCACGGGAATGACGTAGTTTGACACGCTTGGCCATAGCTCCTTAGGACCAATGGTTGAGTAGGAGAGTGCATTGGCTGCTTTAAGCTCTTCTTGAATCAGCTCCACTCGTGTTGTTCCTCTAAAACCGCATCCATCATCAGAGGACCAAGAGGAGTTTGATACTGAGGGACAGAGAATGGGAGGGATACCAGAGGAAGAGAACCAATCCAAAGGCCAAACGAAAGAAGCGTCGTCATGGTTACCAAAGAGACTGGTCCATGGAATGTTTTTGTCTCTTGTAGGTGAGATTGCTTTGTCCCAAAACAAGCTTGCGTTTTGGATTGCTATGTTGTTAGCCGTTACAACATCTCCCAAGTACACCACAAAATCTGTTTTATTACTCCAAAATAAAACGGCTATGTTAGTTATAATATATATTCTAACTAATATAAATTATACTTTTGACAAGAGCATATCATTAGTGAGTTTAAAAGACTTAACCTGGAGTTTCAGCGTCAAGAACAGTAGACATGACGTTGACAGAGTTTGCATCTTGACGTGGACCCCAATCAGTCCACGAGTCTTCACCGAAGTGGAGGTCTGCGAAGATTGCGATCTTGAACCGTGATCCTTCTCGGACTCGAAGACTACTCCTTGCCGTGGTCGTTGACGGTATGCTTAGCTCCCAACCTACGGCTGAGATTAGTGGAAGAGATAGAACTGTGAAGATCAGAAGTGACGACGATCTTTTCATCATTATTCAAGACGATCGAACAGAACAAAGTTTGTGTGTCTTTTGATCTTTCTTTCATCGAGATAAGGTGCGAGTTGCGACAAACAATATGTTCCTTTTTTTATGTAACCAAGTTAGTATGGACATCTCGGTTTATCAGCCGGTTCCGTTTGAGTTTTGTTAAGACAGGAACTGATTAATACAGTTCAATATATGTCTTCTTAAAATGGTGGATTTGTTTTTGGTGATATATCAAAAATTTACTACTCACATTTTTGTTCATAACAATTCATGTTTGTTCAAACTTAATCATATTGCAATCAAAATTTGAACATATTTATAAAAATATTTTGTCCAAATAGAATTAGATATGAATAGTATTTAATATTAAAAACTAAATTCTGATCCGCCTTTTCAAAGAGCCGGTATATTTTTTGTTTTAATTTTTTGAGAAGTTTAATTTTTATATTTCTGTTATTTTTATAATCATATTTGTGTTTAATATTAATTTAATTTAATATATATTTTGTGTTTATTCTTAAAATTTGCAACATATTATATTTTTTTATTAGTTATCTAACATAATTAGTTAATAATTTTCGCACAAAAAAAATCACTCGGAATCGATTTGAAAATCAAAATCTCATACTCTATTAGACCTGACCTATATTACTCGAATGGTTCTTAAAGTGTTATATTCAAAAACTAATATTAAATTCAACATGCACTGAAAACTGAACAAAATTTTTGAAAATGTTTTAAAAAAATCCACTATAAGGTCCGGATAAGTGATATGTTGGTTTTTATTTGTTGGTCTCGGACGAGTGGTTGAGAACCATGGATCGTTTCATACAGATATAGATGATCATATTTCCATCCTTTTAATTAGTCATTTGCAAACCAGAGATCTAGCATAGATAATACTTCTCGAGCCATATGACGAGAATATGAGCGGATCGGTTCCAGGGATGAGGCATTCCTGTGATACCGTCCTTTGAAAACTCGAAAAATAATGTATTTGACTTTTCTACCAGACACCATAACTGTTTTCCAAGAATAGCCGTATTAAAATCAGTAAGGTCTTGAAACCCATGCCTCCTTCATCTTTGGGTATGCATAATTTGTTCTATGATTTCCAGTGTATGCCTTTTGTGCTTCCACCTGGACTCCACCAGAATTGTGCTATTGCACTCGTCAATTTCTTTACAGTTATCTTTGGTAATAGATAACAAGACATCATATAATTTTATAATGCCGCAACCACTGACTTAATGATAACCTCCTTTCCTCCTTTAGTAAAAAATTTAAACCTCCAACCATTAATCATGTTATTCAAGCGATCTTGTACAAAACTAAACACTTGTATTTTGGATCCTCCTAGACTTTATGGCAGTCCCATGTAAGATACTATCCCTCCTATATTTTGTATCCCCAAGATATTCCTCAATTTATGTCTACTAATTTCTTCAATTTTGTGTCCGAATCGAATTAAAGATTTTTGAAAATTTATTAGTTGAACCAATACAGTCTCGTATTCCTTTAATATCATGAGAATGGTATGACACTCTTCTTTTTGTACCTTGCAAAAAGCAGTTGAGATATCGATGGACAAGCTCTCGTCACTGTCATTCCCGAAAATTGTTTTCCTCTCTCAGTCTTTTTGATGTTTATAATCAAAGCCTCGGTGCACATAATGAATAAATAAGGAAATAAAGGATCATCTTGACGTAAGTCTCTATGTGGAATGATGAAACCTCGTGGTTAACCATTTAATAATACTCGATATTGAATAGATGATATGCACTCCATCATTAATTTGATCCAATGAGGATCAAACCCCATTTGTGTTTCCGATATGAGAGCGGATAGACAAGTTTTCAATCTCTGATATAAGACTTTCAAAATAATTTTGTATCCTACTTTACATATGCTTATTGACCTAAGTTATGTCATCCTTGTAGATTTCTCCATCTTTGGAATCATGCAAATATTAATAATGTTTAACCTTGAATCTTGAATCCATGTCTCCTAATACCAAAATATTATTCACCATCTCTACCAAATCTTTCTTAATAATATGTCAGGAGTCAGTGTCGGTCCAGCTACATAGCATGCCTAAAGCAAAGAAAAAATAATTGCCCCATAAATACGTGAACCAGGTTTGAACTCAGGTTCATAGATATATATGTAAACACATTTTGCCACTGTACTAGAAATATTTTTGACAATATTCGGCGCCCCTATATCTATCATATAATTTGGTGACTAAAGTCCTTGCTTGTTGGATTTTAGGTCAGGGCCGGACCTGTCAGGAGTATTGGAAGAAAAAAACAGTCATTATGTCTGGTCTTAGAACATTTTCTAGATGCATCATAAACAATATTTATCGTATCCGTTGCTATAAATAGATTCATCAGAATGGTAATTGAACATTTATCAATAGGTCATATTTCTATTTGACATATTGATAAATCCATGAGAATTGATTCAATATTATGTCAAAAATCCATTGTCGATTTAATTAATTTTAACGTTGATAAAGAACAAAAAGGTAACGTACAGTTGTGATCCCTATGCCTTCCGTGAGAATTGTGGGGACTTTTCGGGGGCTCGGATCAAGGACTTGGTTCACCCAACTACCGCACGCAGCCACCGACAGATCAACTTTTTTGTTTCACCTTATTGGCTCGGATCAGGGAATTGTCGGTGGTGCTGTGGTTCACCCACAACTCCCGCACGCAGCCTAAGGGAAACAGAGAGTCTTGTTGGTAACTTACGTCTCACGTAGAGATCCAACTGTACTAATTAGCTTTAGAGCCTCCACTAGGATGATAAGACCATCCGCAACGGTAGAAATGGGGTTATCTTAGCGCGAATTCTTAGGCAAAACCTAATATAATAATCGTTATATTTTAACTTTAGGTAAGAAAGAGTCCTTAGGGAAGGAGGTTTAAGGAT
Source organism: Brassica napus (assembly GCF_020379485.1). Taxonomy (NCBI): domain Eukaryota; kingdom Viridiplantae; phylum Streptophyta; class Magnoliopsida; order Brassicales; family Brassicaceae; genus Brassica; species Brassica napus. The sequence continues at coordinate 52,464,342 of NC_063448.1, read as the reverse complement.
TAATCCTTAAGTGTGTGGCATCACGTGATAGGCTAGCGGAAGGGGTGTGTTTCGCGTGGGGGAAAAAAGAATCATTTGGTTTCTCGATAACGAAAAAAAAAAACGCTCTCGCGATATCAAAGGCGATTCGGCGACTGGAGAAGGGTGAAGGTAAATCGGAGGTTTCACGGTTTTTTTTGGCATTTGGAGTTGTTGCATGTTGATTCATATGGTATTAGGGTTCTATCGAGGGGTTTTAATTGATTTCGGTTCTCAAATCGAGTTGGGGATTTTTTGAATTAGGGTTTTCTTCAAGATTTGTTCACCGCGCGTCGGTTAGTTGTTGTTTTCGTCGTTATTAAGGGTCGGGATTGAGTTATTAAGGAGTGGATTGAGTTCTTTATCGATTTAAGTCTTGGGTTTAGTTTCTAAATCGATTAGTTTTTGTTGTTGCAGGTGTTGAAATGGAGGAAGAATTAAGAGATATGAAAGCCCGCAAAGATTACTACAACATGCTTCATGCCGTTTCAGATGCGCAACAAGGTATTCCTCAATTCTGCCCCTGTGGATCACTGACGAAGGAAGTCGTTGATGAAGACGACACATATGACTACCTCCCTGGGAAGAGATACTTCATCTGCCGTGAGTTCGAGGTATTAAGTTTTCTCTCTTACTAAATCTCTTCTTCTTTGAAATGAATGTGCAGTTTGATAATGGTAATTATTTTGGCAGAATGACGGGATGCATTTCAGGCAACCATGGGTTACGGGTATGCAACAAGAGGTTGAGAGGTTCAAAAAAATATTCAACGAGCAGGAAAAGTTGAAGAGAGAATGCGAGGCGCTTAAGGTGAGTGGAAATATAAATTGTAACATGTTTGTGCCTGTTTGTAACGCAACCTGTGTAACAAAAAGATTGGTTTGTCTGATATATGTTCAGGAGCAGGTGAAGATGATGCATTTGCGTCTGAATGAACTTGAGAGCAGCCATTCGAAGGTTAGTCTGTAAACGTATTTGCGTAACTTTAGCTAGATAGTTTAGCTAGATAGTTTTTAAAACTCTAGGTAGATAGTTTTTCAAACTTTATTGTTGAACTTTATAGTTGAAACTTTATAGTTCAACTTTAGAGTTCAAACTAGTATAACTTGTTGTTGTGATTTCGAAAGTGATTTGATATGTTATAAATGAAAAGTAAACCCGTCTTTAATTGTGCCTAACTGCATTTAGGCGTCTTTACCTGTAATGAGAAGACACTTTCCTAATAGAAGTAAATTCATTTATGTAGAACATAGGCTTTGCTAACAACTTATTTAGAGCCACCCCCTTTGCTTAGAGTCCAGTAAAACATAGTCTTCTTCCTAAATGGCAAACTCCTCCACAAGTTTTATTAACCTTTTAGCGAGCCAAGGGGTTATTGACCTTGACTCATCGGAACCTCCGTTCGTTAGCAGCGAAGGGGTAGCCAGCCAATGTTCCGATGAGGCTACGGTCAAAGAGAGGAGAAAATGGACACCAAAGGAGGATATAATCCTCATTGGTGCTTGGCTCAACACGAGCAAAGACCCAATAGTTAGTAACGAACAGAAAGGCCTTGCGTTCTGGAAGAGGATACTAGACAACTACAACTCCAGCCCTTTACTGGTTGGTACAATCCCCCGCGAACTTGGGCAAGTGAAGCAACGATGGGCCAGGATCAACGATGTGGTGTGTAAGTTTTGTGGTAGCTACGAGATGGCACAGAGGGAGCAGAGAAGCGGGCAAAATGACAACGATGTGATGAAGGCTGCATTGGAGATCTTCTTCAATGACAAGGGCTTTAAGTTCAACTTGGAACATGCCTGGAGAGAGCTTAGGCATGATGTCAAATGGTGCTCCACCTCTCTCGGGAAGGACAATGGGAAAGACAAGCGCAAAGGTGCTTCAGATGCGGGAGGGTCAGTGACAGAGCCACAAGAGAGACCCATAGGAGTGAAGGCAGCTAAGGCTGCTGGTAAGAGGAAGAAATTAGGAAAAGAAGAAGAATCACTTGGTCGCATCACTTGGTTTTTTATCGCATCACTTGTTTTTTTATAGCATCACTTGGTCGTTTTCTTATAGCATCACGTTAATGAACTTGATCATCACTTTAATGAACTTGATCATCACGTTAAAGAACTCCAATTTATATTCTAACTCCAATTTATATTCTAACTCCATTTATCTAAGCTCCAATTTATGTTCATCTAAGAACTAGATAATCACTTGGTCGGTTTTTCCATTTAATAAGGCAGATACAAAAAAATGAATTTAATTTTTTTTTTCTAGTTTGTGTCAATTTTTCCATCAGTTGTTTTGGATTGTTTCATCACTTGTGTCAATTTTTCTAGTTTGTGTCAATTTTTTCTAATAAGGCAGATACAAAAAAATGAATTTAATAATTTAATTAATTATGGATTGTTTCATCACTTGATTTTTTTTAAAGGGATTACCAAATATGGAAGATGAAGTCGATCGCAGATTGAATGCGGCTTTGGATGAAGCTGTCGATGAATATTTTGAAGATACATACAACAACATTGCGAACAACCAAACTAAGAAACAGAGCAAACGTGCATATGTCGAACGCAATCGCGAAGAGGACCATACCCGACTATGGAACGACTACTTTAGTGAAAATCCGACATTTCCCCCAAATTTTTTCAGACGGCGTTTCCGCATGAACAAGGCAGTTTTCATGCGTATCGTCGATCGCCTCTCGGAAAATTTTCAATTCTTTCAACAAAGAAGAGATGCTACAGGAAGGTTAGGTCTATCTCCACTACAAAAGTGTACGGCGGCAATTCGCATGCTTGCTTATGGCTGTGCTGCTGACGCCGTTGACGAATATCTCCGACTTGGAGAAAGCACAGCACTTTCATGTTTAAGCAATTTCACAGAAGGCGTAATATCTTTATTTGGAGACGAGTATCTACGGAGGCCCACTCCAGAGGATCTCCAACGACTACTCGATATTGGAGAGATTCGTGGCTTTCCGGGAATGGTAGGAAGCATCGACTGCATGCATTGGGAGTGGAAAAATTGCCCAACCGCCTGGAAAGGACAGTACACACGTGGATCAGGAAAGCCAACAATTGTCTTGGAGGCCGTAGCTTCACAAGATCTTTGGATATGGCATGCTTTTTTGGTCCTCCAGGTACATTAAACGATATTAACGTTCTCGATCGGTCTCCTGTTTTTGATGATATTTTACAAGGTCGAGCTCCAAGGGTACAATATGAGGTCAACGGACACCAGTACGATTTGGCATACTACCTCGCAGATGGCATATATCCAAAATGGACAACATTTATCCAATCTATATCAAACCCTCAAGGGCCTGAAGCCGAGTTATTTGCAAAAGTTCAGGAATCAACCAGAAAAGATGTGGAGCGTGCCTTCGGAGTATTGCAAGCTCGATTTGCAATAGTGAAAAACCCGGCTATTTTGTGGGATAAGACACAAATAGGGATGGTAATGCGAACATGTATCATATTACACAATATGATAGTAGAAAATGAACGCAATGGATATACTCAGTATGATACATCAGAGTTTGAAGAAGGAGCCTCGAGTAGAAGTTCACAGGTGGATATGTCATTTTCTCCCGCGGCTTCAAATCTCCGTACTATGCTTGACATACGGCGACGTGTTCGTGACCCGCACATACATGCACAATTGAAATATGATTTGATTCAAAACATTTGGAACAAGTTTGGTAATGATGAAGATGTTTAGTTATTGTATGTTTACATTTAGTCTTTCAATAAATGAAAAATTTTATTTTATTTTAAATAAATTTAAAATATTTTAAAGATTCAAAAAAAAAAAAAAAAAAAATTCTAAGGATTCCATTTCGGATAACACCATTGGACCTACATTAATGCTTAGAGTCATTAACTATTTTTAAAAAAATATATATTATTTTAATGCTAAGGATTCCAATGGTGATATCACCATTGGAGTTGCTCTAAGCTTACGTTACCAAGCTCGGCGATAAATATATTATTTTCTTCACTATATATGTAACTTTATTGTCTTTGCCTCTTTCGATGTGGGATCAGGAGAAATAAAATTGTAAATATTTTTAGAAATTTAATAGGTCTAAATCTCATAATTGAAATTGATTACGTAATATATTTAAATAAAGTCTCAATATTTTCCTTCCCGACTCTTCAATTATTTTATTTTAAAACATGTGAATATTAGTCGACGATGATCCTTCTCCCTCAAGTAATTGATCACATTGACTAATTACGAGAAACCTCCCCACATATGTAATCAGAATGATCTTCTGCAACGGAACAGCTAAGCTCTGCGCTCATAACTACAACCAGAAATAATGACTAATCGCCAAAGAGAATTGTGGTCTGAAAGGAGAAAGATACGTAAAATCAATGTTGGAGATTGTCGCTGCATGCAGCGAAAGGTTTTATATCAGGTACATAACTTGCACCAGACCCCGTCTATTATAAGGTATGTATGTGTTGCGTACTTGCGTCATAAGAAAAAAATGGTCAACTGACGCCATTGTAACCACTAACCACATGCACTCACTGGCTATGCATGCAAACACAATGAGATCACGGGATGGCCTAAGAGTAAACCAACTTTGGAATCCCAAAAATTTATAGCCATGTGTCGTTTTTGATGAAATTCGTTTCCAATAAAATTTAGAAACAAACCACAAAAATACAAAGTAATTTTTTAACTTAAATGGGGAAAATAAACTTTGGAGTCACGAGAAAGAGATAGGGCTTAAAGCAGCAACGATACACCTGTGATACGTTTCGTTTTCGTTTGTTATCACAATTTCATGGACTATATACATTTAGCTTAGCTTGCAAGAGAAACCATCTACTTGAGCTTCAATACAATAATTCCGGTTCTCTAAAAATGGCAGCCAAACTTAACCTCATTGTTTTCTCCATTGTTATGTTACACCACCTTATATCTGTCCAAATGCATGTAAGTAATGTTCACAAACGCTTTTTATATTTTATGATCTATGTAAATACTTTTCTTGATTCTTCACTTTCATCCAACTTTATTTGATCCGTCCTGAATTTTCACAGCCAATACACTCTAAGTCTCCTGCTCCACAACCACATCCACCACAGTCTCAACCCCGTCACAATAGCTCTCAAGTGAGTTCCTCATCAAATAATGACTCCATGAAATCCACAAAACCCTTTCTTACATGCATTGAGTCTTCTTAATTTTGACAGAACGGTACTACGGAAGGCAGTCTTCAGCTCCAAGGTACACCAATAATTAGTCTAATTTATCTGTGGTGAATGCAAAATTTAATCTCATTTTACAACTATGCTATAGAGTGTGGGCCACGGTGTGGACATAGATGCTCGAATACACAATACAAGAAGCCATGTTTGTTCTTCTGCTACAAATGTTGTACCAAGTGCTTGTGTGTGCCTCCAGGTACGTATGGCAACAAGCAAGTCTGTCCTTGCTACAATAACTGGAAGACTAAGCTTGGTGGACCAAAATGCCCTTGATTTCTCCTCTTAGTTTGTTAATAATCTATCTACCATAATGTTCTATATATGTGTTGGACTATTTGGCCTAATCACATTAATATATCCACTTCAAAATTTACAGCTTCTTAATCACATTAATATATCCACTTCAAAATTTACAGCTTCTTAAATACTTACTAAGCCGTGAATTAATTACTAACTGAGAGTTATTTTGGTTAACTTACTTCATTTTATTGTTCTTGAAGAAGCAGAGAGCTATTTCTTAAAAATACCATTGAACAAACAAACAAAATTCCGTCGACACACGACAAACTTCAAACTTCAAACTACAATTAAGAATGTCCCCTAAACTTTTGTCTGCTTTTCCAAACCTGTCAAGATCGACATTGAAGTTTAGTCTTTTTTGTTTGTTAGGTTAGGTAGATAATCTTTGTTCTTATCTTATCTTTACCGATATTTACTCTAACGAAAACCCCAATCTCGAATATTTTTTCCATTCATTTATCAACTTGTAGAAAGTTACATTTATCCTATTTATAGCTGCATAATTTATTTCCAGTATCCAATTTAAAATTCCCAGCAAGCTTTTAAATTACGGTTTTGAAACCTTATTGGTTTCGAAATAAAGACTTAAAAATATACATTTTCGTTTTAACAACTTTTTTTTTGTCAAGTATAAACAAAAATATTTACATGATAATAGCTCAAGTGTTCAACAGTTTATCTTTTGAACGTATATAGTAAAGAGCTGAACAGTTTCATCACAAAAAAAAATCTCTAAACAACGCATATGTATGTATACCAGTATATGAGTATTACTTCAATATGATTAAGAATTATTAATCTCCTGAACTTTAATATATACATATTCAATTGCAGATTTTTATCCGAAAAATCCTACAAACACACACAAGCAGCTAAAAGGCAACATTTAAAAAAGTCGCACGTATTCAAAGAAACTCGCCTTTTTACTAGCCTTTTCAGTTATAATGCAAGTACAGTTACATTAAATAAAATAAAAAATTAAAAAAAGAAATGAACTGTGAAACACGATAAAAAAGATCATCACTAGGAAACTTCCAGGAAACTCCCAATGGGTAACTCAACACACTTCACTCTCCCATTTAACCTCGCCACTGTCTTCTCCTTTCTTCTCCACTTTAAAAAACTTTCTCCATCAAAAACAAATCTTTTATTTCCCGCAATGAAATTCGCCAAACTGAATCCAAAACGTTTGTTCAGATCCAAAGACCGTTCAACGGTCTCTAAATCCACCGCTTCCTCTTTCTCCTCCGGCGCCGCGGACGAGTGTAATAATCACTCATCCGCCGTCACCGGAGGCTCCGTCACTCCCACCAGCATCCTCCCGGAGGTCTCGGCCGTTCATTCTCCCTACTCGTACGTCGAGATCCTCCAGGCGTTCAAGCTCATCGACAGAGACAACGACGGAGCCGTCTCGAGGCACGACCTCGAGTCGCTCCTCACGCGCCTCGGGCCCGATCCTCCGACGGAGGAGGAGATCGACGTCATGCTCAAGGAGGTGGACTGCGACGGAGACGGTACGGTTCGCCTGGAAGAGCTCGCCAGCCGCTGCGTCGATGATGATCAGTCTCGCGGTGGCTCGGACGAGCTGAAGGAGACGTTCGAGTTCTTCGACGCGGATCGCGACGGTAAGATCTCTGCGGAGGAGCTTCTCCGAGTTTTCTCGGCTATTGGAGACGAGCGGTGCACGTTAGAGGAGTGCGAGCGTATGATAGCGGCCGTTGACGATGACGGTAACGGATTCGTGTGTTTCACTGAGTTCTCGAGAATGATGGATCTCCAGCGATGATCTCTCTTAATTAATTAGTTTATTTTGCATTTTTTTTCTTTTTGTTAAATGAAGCTCTTTTTGCCCTAATATGAGGGTTATGAGTATCGTTTGTTAAGTTTGCCTGAGATTCGAAGAGCCGAATAAAACATTAGTGAGAGTCACTAAACTGATTTTTCCACTTGTTAACCGAATAAACGTTACTCATTTCATTTCAAAATCATAATCTAACTCAGCATTGAAAATAATAGAATCTGAAATAAAATTATGGGAGAATCTAGTTTAAAACTGTATAGATCTAAACCATTTCTTTTAAGATGCACTTGCAGAGTTTGCAGCATTTTAGATTACTGTCGCATTTAGAAACAAGTGTTTTTAGAGCATGTACAACGCGGGTTGTTAGTCAATCCTTAAGTGTAATCCTTAGCTTTTTGTGATTAAATAAACAATAAAAATATCGATTAAGCTAAGGATGAATCCTAAATTAAGGATTAAAAGGACGGAATCCGTAATGCGCTGACGTTACGTGAGTGGCTGGAGTCACATTTGTTTTTGGTGGGGTGAGTGAAAAAAAAACGCGAAGAAATTCATTTGTTCGACCCAAGGAAAAAAAAAACCAGAGGCGTGACGGAGGCGATAGAGGGGCGAATCGTGATCGTCGTTGTCGAAGGTAAATCCGGCTTCTCTGTCTGTTAATTTTTCTTTTGGGCTTGATGCATGTTCATTCCATCGGTTGAAAGGGTTCGATTGTGGGGTTTAAATAGAATTAGGGTTTGAAATGGGATTGGGGATTTCAATCGAATTAGGGTTTTTGTCTGGGTTTGTAATTTTCTTATTTTCGAGGCGATGTTGTGTTGTTATTGACGCGATTCCAGGTTCTGGATTGAGTAAATGGGATTGGGGATTTTATTCGAATTAGGGTTTTCTTCTGCGTTTGCTAATTTGTTCTTTTAGATAGGATTGTTTGTTGTTCTCGTCGGGAATGAAATCGAAATAGGGGTTTGTTCTGGATTGAAATCGTATAATGGTTTTCTTGTCGGTTCACACTCGATAAAAGGTTTGAGGCTGGATTTGTTTTCGTTGCAGGTACAGAAATGGAGGAAGAACTTCGAGATATGAAAGCACACAAAGCGTACATCAGCATGGTTGATTTCGTTGCAGAAGCGCAACAGGGCATTCCCAAACTGTGCCCCTGTGGCTCAATCACGAAGGAAACCGTTGATGAAGAGGACACTTACGACTACCTCCCTGGGAAAAGATACTTCATCTGCAAAGACTTCGAGGTGTGAACTTTTATTTCTATCTCATTTATTTATATGCGATTCTTGTTCTTCCTTATTTGTTTGTTGTTTGACCAATTTCCACTATTTTGTTTGGCAGAATGACGGACTTCATTTCAGGCAACCATGGGTTACGGGTGTGACAGAAGAGGTTGAGAGGCTGAAACTACGAGTTCACGAGCATGAGAAGCTTCTCAGAGAGTGTGAGGCACTTAAGGTGAGATTCAATTGTCAGTTTCATAATAAAGTTAGTTGTTTGTACTACATTTCTAAACCATTGTTTGGTTTACCTGTTCTCTGTACAGGCACAGGTTGCAATGCTGGTAAAGCGGGTGACAGAACTTGAGTTACTGCACTAAGGTTAGTCTAACTGAATTTTATTAGTTACTATATAACTCGCTAGTTACTAGTTTTAGTTGTTTGAATAGAAACGGATAGGACAGGCACCTGTTTAGTTTGAAATCTGTACACTTTGCGTTAATGAACTTGTAGAGTGTGTAGTTATAAATGCTTAGCTTAACGACCATTAAATTTTCTATAGCTGTTGTGATAGGACAGTTTTCTACTTGTATTGAATGTAGAATCCCTTATTTAATCTTACTAGTTTCTAGTAGAGAATCACACAGTTTTATTCATACTCTTTACAAACTCCTAAATGGAAAGCTCCTCTAGTTTTGTTAACCTGTTAACGAGTCAAGGGGCAGTTGACCTTGACTCATTAGAAACTCTGGCGTTTAGTACCCAATCTCCGCAAGAGGCAAGTGTGAAAGAAAGGAGAAACTGGACTGTCAAGGACGATTTAGTCCTCATTGGGGCTTGGCTCAACACCAGCAAAGATTCAATTGTCAGTAACGAACAGAAAGGCGCTGCCTTCTGGAAGAGGATTGTAGAGTATTACAACTCCAGTCCTCTCCTCGTTGGGATGGTGCCTAGAGAACTAGGGCAATGCAAGCAAAGATGGGCCAGGATCAATGATCTGGTCTGTAAGTTTGCTGGCTGCTACGACACGGCCTTGAGGGAACAGAGAAGCGGGCAAAACGACAATGACGTGATGAAGGCTGCGTTGGATATCTTCAACAGTGACCACAACATGAAGTTCAACTTAGAACATGCGTGGAGGGAGCTTAGGCACGATGTGAAATGGTGTTCTACGTATATGGAGAAGGACAAGGATAAGCGCAAGGCAACTCCAGTGCCAGAGCCAGAAGAAAGACCGGTGGGGGTTAAGGCTGCTAAGGCTGCGGGTAAGAGGCACAAAACTGGAAAAGATGAAGAGTTAAGCAAGCTAGAAGGACTTATGGAGCTGAAAAAGCAAATCTCAAAGCAAAGTTTGCTAGAGAGTTTGCTAACCAAACCAGAGCCACTCAATGAGATGGAATTGGCTCTGAAAACGAAACTGTTGTCTGAATTGTTGTCATGAGTGATGGTTTGTTAGTGGTAGTTATGTTTGCATTACAATGTTTGCGTTTTTTCTACTTTACTGACTCATCTCAAATGCTTTGTTTCAGGTGAAGTACAAGACATGTGCCACATGAAGACAAATGATGCTGTTTCAGTCACGGGTGTTTCTTTTTTCCTTGCGCATGTGAACCAATTCAGAGGTTCACGGGTTGTATGTTTAGCTGCGGCTTTCTATTGTTTTTTTATAACCATGTCACGGGTTCTATGTAACTTTTCGTGCCTTTATAAAGCAGTGTGTAATGTTTCATTTCTTGTACTCTAAACTTGAACCACTCCATGTATCAAACGTACGTTTAAGAATTCTCAACATTGTCTTTCGCTTGATAAAGTCTTAAGTCTTACATATCAAGGCTACAAGGTAATAAGTCTTCTCAACATTGTCTTTCGCTTAATTAAACTCTCCAATCTAATAATATTTTATGCCTAAACTTTGAATGAATTCCAAAAGTGATGTTTACTCCTATTTGCATAAAATTGGATTTTTGCCGATAAGGAACAAAAAAAGCATATCTTTGTCCCCTTACAATAAAAAACCCAAACTTTGTCCCTTTAGAACAAAAAAAAATGAAAAACCTGTTTTGTCCTTTTTAATAAAATAGGTTCATAGTAAGAAGTAAAAAACAAACGGATTCAGTGAAAAATTGCTTCACTTTCTTTGTCTCCGACTCCCGTTTCATAAGGAACAAAAGGCGATTCCGCCGTCGACTCTCTCTTTATTTTATCCGTTCAAGTTCGTCGGAGACGACGATATCGTCGTCACATCTCTCCTTCGTCCTCCTTCTGTCGTCTTTACTCTTTTTGAATCATCGATTACAGAGAATTGAAGGTTAGGGTTTGGAAATCCCCTTTCTGATTTTTTTCCGTTTTTGTTTACGTGCATGTAGTATAAAGAGCATGAATTGTTTAAAATACAAATCGAATCGCATTTTGATTTTCGTTTGTGGGTTGAGTTGATTGTGAGGTCATCGTAGTTCTTGTTCTATACGATTCTGAGTTATATTTTGTTTGGTATTGAATTTGCTTTGTGTTTTGAATTCGTAATGGACTTAAAAGGCTAATGAGTTGATGTTTTTGATTTCATGTTTTATAGGAATGGATTACCAGTTTCCAAAACGCTTTATTGAAGAAGGAGCTGAGACCAAGATTGATAAGATTAACAACACCTGTAGGCGCACGATTCTGGGGACGCTGAAGGTGGTTCTCAGGGATGAGTATCAAGAAGTTTTGAAAGACCCTGTCTTCGGTCCGATTCTGGCAATCGTAGAGAACAAGCTTATTTACTCAGGAAAGGTTATTCACAGTTTCATATGCAAGCAGCTCAAGGTTTCCAAGCTTCACGAGTTGTGGTTTCTATTTGCAAAGAGGCCTCTCAGGTTTTCTATGCAAGAGTTTTATGCTGTGACTGGATTGAAGTTCAAAGAAGAACCCGACGTAGACTTCAATAACTGGAAGAGTGATAAGGGGTTCTGGAGCACGGTGCTGAAGGAAAATAAGAAGATCAACTTATTGGTTATAAGGGATGAGCTCCTTAAAGTCTGTAAGGAGTGGACGTATGTGGACAGGGTGCGACTAGTGTATCTGTGTATAATACATGGATTCGTCATTGCGAAGGATTTGAGAGTGTTTATCCCTCACGAGTTCATCCGTTTGGTGATGGATTTTGAGAAAATGAGGATGTATCCTTGGGGTCTTCGCGCCTATGATGAGCTGCTTGCATCAATATTCAAAGCAAGGGAAGATGTGCATCTGAAGAACAGCTATGTATTGGATGGATTCTCATATGCGTTTCAGATATGGATTATGGAGGCAATCCCAGACATCGGTTCTATGGTGGGTAAAAAGATCAAAAACAACTTGACGAAAGTGAGATGTAGGAATTGGAAAGGAAGTGGAAAAGTATCATATCAAGATATCACCAGCCTAGAGTCCAACTTTGATAAGGTAGTTATCTTTCTTATATTAAAGTTGAGTTCAATAATCGAACAACTGAAGCTTATTGTTTCATTTTTTTCAGGGAGAGCTGTTCCCGTTTATATCATCTACTGGGAGCTTGGATGCAACTGATAATGCTGAGTTCTTTAGGGAAGATGAGAAGAATGACGAAAGAGTCAATCGCATTGTTGCTCTGATCAGTGCCAAACAAGACTGGAAGCAATTCACTTGGGAAGTTGAGACTCTGCCTCCAAATATGGAGTTATCTGACGCAGAAGAGGATGTCGAAGTTGAAAATGTCACAGAAACACCTGTGGAGGAACCGGCTGTTGTTGAAGAGGAACCAGCTGTTGTTACAAAAAGGGGGAAGCGTAAGCTAATTGATCCTGGTGTCGAGTCTCGAAAGAAACAACTTCTTTGTCAAAGAGCGGCTGAACATAACAGTGTTGTCTCCGGTGATATGAAGACCTTCATTGAAGGTTTGTTCAACTCTTCTTTCAATTCTTTTAAGGAGCTGCTGCAGAAGGACATACAAGAGCGTTTTGACAAGGTCGACAATGAGATGGCTCAACTGAAGGCAACAGTGTCGCAGATTACGGGTCCTTCAGTTGCAGTGGGACGAGACATAGCATCTGAGATTCTCTGTCCTTCTGCAACACTTGGGAAAGAGCAAGAGAAATCATCACAGAGTCCGGGTCCTTCAGGAGCAAAGGGAAAAGGCAAAGGCAAGGCATCTGTGAGTGTTGATCCTCCTCCGCTTCGTCGTAGCCCTCGGCCAGTAAGAAAGGTAACCAAAACATGAAGCTTTGAATTATGTAGGACGAAACATCTTCCGTTGTAAGTGTTTATGTGGTTTGACTATTTTGTAATGTCCTTGTATTGTGCTATGTTGCATATCGGCTTGTAATGTATCTTTTTGTTTGCTATGAAGTGAACTGATAACTATGACATGTTAGCTTGGCTATTTTGTAATGTAATTTTGTGAATATGTTGACTCTATTTCCTATTAATGTTGTTATGCTTCGCTTTATTTACAGGAAGTTAAAACTGATGACGATGACATGTTTGATTTTTTGAAGAATTTGTCACAATCATCGACCTATGTAGATAAGGGGACACAAGAATTTTTACAAGACGCCGTGGGAAACCTTTCTCAAGCATCACATGTTAAAGGCTTTGATCCCTCACAAAAAATCAAGGACGACGAACCAGCAGAATGGGTTACTCCACTGTCTTCATTTAAGCCTCCGAATTGGAAACCACCTACTCTAAAAGATGAGGAATTACTTGAGGACCGGGTGCATGACATTGATCACTCACTAGTGTTTGTCCCTGAGGATGGATGGGCCAAAATAATTGAGTGGTCCTCAACTTCCAAGTAAGTTTATATTGTTTCTCAAAACGTTAGAATAGTATCATTTTTAACTGAATTTTGCATTGCAGTGAACTGAAAATTGGACCTTCTATGTTAACAAGTGTGTTAGCAGCACGCGTCATGGGACCTACAGAGTGGCTTTTGAATCACGTAAGTCTAAATGTGTTCCTTGATATTTTCAGTACATGAGTTACAATCTATTATAAAACTTTCAGGAAATTGATGCTATGATGTACTTATTCACTGAGAGGACTACTTTGCGACGATGGGAACCAACAAAAGTAGCATTCATGAGCTGCATGTTCAGTAATCAAATGAAGACCTCTTTCGATGAGTTTCGGAAGGACAAGAAGAAATTCAAAGTATCTGAATTGCTTCACCGGTACGGCATTGGTGAACTTCCACCACACGGACGAACAGGACTGACGTGGGATCTTGACGTCACACGCATGTATGTGCCTCTAAATGTCGGTAAACACTGGATCTCTATGTGTGTCAACTTTGTTTCTCGGTCGATAGAGGTCTTTGACTGTGAGGGATTGAAATACAACAAGGAAGTAGAGCCATTTGCCATTCTCATCCCTAGGATTGTCAAATCTGTTCACTCATCAAAGAATCGGCAGCAACTCAAGGTCAAGCAATATACTGTCAGTTACGCCCCAATGCCCTACTTATTAAACAAGAGTAGCAGTGATTGTGGAGTGTATGCCTTGAAGCACATTGAATGTCATCTTCTAGGCTTGGATTTCGCCCTGGTGAATGACAACAACATTCGAGAAGCGCGCCAAAAGATTGTTTACGACCTATGGGAAGCTGCCAATGATCCTGAGCTTATTTTGAGAATGGCACAATACACTCCTCCAAAGACGATCACAAATCCTCTAGTGGAACTTGATTGAAGTTCTTTCGTTTATTACTTGTTAAGGAAATAGGTTGTTATTGGCTCTCTTATTTGACTCTTGAATTTGATTCTTGTAGTTACTCTTTAGTTTTTACTTTATTTGAAACATTTAGTTGTTCGATTTATGTGTTGTGACAATGCTTATTAACCCCTAAATATTCCCTAAATGAGTGGTATGCGAAGACAATCCTTATCAACCACTAAATATTTCCTATTTGACACTAAAGTAAGACAATTCATTTGAAACCTTATTTATGCTCTAAATGCCACTAAAGAATGACAATTCTTATCAACCCCTAAATATTCCCTATTTGACATTAAAGTAAGACAAACCATTTCAACCCCTATCTATGCCCTAAACGCCACTAAAGAATGACAAACATTATTCAACCCCTATGTATACCCTAAATGCTACTGAAGTATGACAAACGATCTCAACCCATTGAATCCACACAAACCTTTTAAATCAGAAAAAGATCTTACTAATCAAGACAAATCTTAATAATCAAAACACATACAACTTTACCCTAACTTCCAACCCGAGAGGAAGATTGTTTGACCTAAAAAAATCTTATATAAGACCATCAAATGGCCTGAAACCCTATATATTCCATCGTTTGTTTCTCCTACATCTCGAAAAAAAACATCTCGTTCCTCCTCAACAAAGAATGACGAACATGAATCACAATGAAGGGATCCCTTCCAGATGCTGGTGTGGGAAGGGGATTGTCACATATGTTTCAAAAACAGAAGAGAACCCATATCGACGGTTCTTCAGATGCGAGATTGGGATACAGGTAAATCTGTAATTACTTATTCATCATTATTCAATATGATCAGAGAATGAACATATGTGAGATTGACTTGTTTTTGTGTTTTCAAACAGAGAAAGAACGAAATCCATCTTTTTAAGTGGGTAGACGAGGCTCTGTTAGATGAGATTCAGAGGATGGATGAGCATCAAACGAGAATTGGCGAGGAAATTGAAGATCTGAGAAGTTCCATGAAGAAGACAGTTGAGGAGGAAGTTATGAAACATAAGAATTCGATTGATGTAGGTTGTTTAGGATCCATTCTCACTATTTTATGTCTCTGGTCCAAACGTGATTGATAATGTAATGGTTCTCTGTTTAATGTTAAAATAAAACTTCTATAGAATTCTAATGTTTAGACCTAAACGATTTCCAGTTGGATCATTTGACATGAACAAACTGAAACATAACTTCCAATCATCATCTGAAGAAGAAAACACATAGTCTATTAGATCTAAAATTCAACATGAAAATTCTGAAACATAACTTGCATAAAACATGAAGAACACATAGTCTCTCAATCATAACTTGCATAAAACGAAATAAAAGAAAAACATAGTCTCTGAAACATAACTTGCATTGAACAAATTGAGAATCTTATATTGCTAAATCACATGTTCTCCTGTTGTGACCTTCAATCCCACATCGACTGCATTTCCGAACTGTAGAGCGTTGAGTTCCTTGTGACGAACGGATCTTATCTTCGGCTGTCTCGTATCTGCGTTTCTTTCTCCTACCCGCAGCTCGTCTACTCTCTGGAGGAAGCATTTTTGACTTCTCCACATGAGATGGGAGTTTCCATGCATCTTCAGGGACGCTAATAGGATTTATGCTTTCTTCATAAGCCGAGCGCCATGAGGCAGTAGTGTACATGTCGTCTGTGAGTGTGTGTGGTCTTATTCCAACACTGAAGCCTGCTTTTATGGCGTGCCTGCATGGGATTTTCATCAGATCGAATTTCCCACATGAACACGTGCGTCTGACCAAGTCTACCGAGCAGTCGAAAGTGTCACCTTGAACTAAAAACCTATGATCGCTAACGGGAAACACCTTAAATGTCTTACCCTTCTCAATCCTTCTGTCAATCTTCTTCTCCACAGCAATGGTTAGTGGCTTCGAATGCTTAGAACTTAAAGTTCTACGTTTAAAAAACCATCGAGTCATCATTTCCCTAATGCTGTCCAACAAAGGTATCACTGGAAACTCTCTAGGCGTACGCAAAGCTGCATTTATCGACTCCGCAGGGTTAGTAGTCCTAATATCATATCTGTAACCCGGAAACTGACAACGAGCCCACTTCCTCACATCGGCATCTATGAGATACTGTCCAATTTCAGGACTAATAGCGAAAATAGCAGTGAAGACCTTACGAAAATCAGCAGCTCGATAAGCTTTAGAAGCCTTAGCAACCAAACCAGCCACACCTTTCCCGCTGAAATATGTTACAACATTATTCAGCAAGTGGTGAATGCAAATTCCATGATGAGCTTGCGGGTACACTCTCGCAATAGCTTTAGCAATTGAGGAATTCCTATCAGACACAAAAGCTAAACTATGGTCGTCAGCAATGACCATATTAAGTTGTCTCATAAACCAGTTCCACGCGAGGTCATTCTCTGAGTCGACAACTCCAAAGGCAATAGGATATAAACTCGAGTTTCCATCTAATGCTGTAGCAACTAGTAATACTCCTTTGTATTTGCTCTTCAAAAAAGTCCCATCCACCACAATAACTTTTCTAATTGCAGCATAGAAACCGCGAACACTCTGACCAAACGAGATGAAGAGGTATTTGAATCTCCCTTTTGTATCCCTTTCATAAAATGTGTGTGACCCTGGATTAGCTTCCTTCATCATATGCAAGTATTTAGGAATTTTTTCATAACCTTTCTCCGGAATACCTTTAACTGCGTTGATTGCATATTCACGTGCATCCCACGCCAAAGAATAGGATATCTCAACTCCATATACCATACGCATATACTGGATTATATCATCCGATCTCGGTCCTTCTTTAGCAGTTTCATACTTATGCATGATCAGAGTACCTACTGTTTTTGCTGAAACTGTCCTAACAGAACCCTTCCTATTGGAGGCAGCACATGAATGATCAGGTACATACTTTTTGATGATAAAATACGATGAGCCTGTTAAACCCTCTGCACGAACACGCCATGTGCAGTCATCATCTGAGCAACGAATGTACCATACTTTTTTATCCGATCTGACAACCACGTAGTCGAAATTATTTTTCATTGCACATATTTCGAATGCTGCCTTCAAAAGTGTTTTGGAAGTAAAAGATTGACCCTTCTTCACAACATCCACCAAAGAAAAGCGAACACCATCTTCATTGATCTTTTCTTTGTCACACTTTTTGTCATCTTCACTGTCAGGTACCTCAACATCTTGTTCTGAATCCATATCACTTGAATCGTCAGACTCCATAAGCGCTTCCTCTCTGTTAGGCGACTCACTACCTTCTTCCGCTATGTTAGAGGCTTGAGTACTCACACACAACTGCGTCGAAGCTTTGTTCTTTACATATGTAAGAAAATTTCGAACTTGTCTTTCACTGGTGATGATAACAGGGGGTGAGTAGATGCTATTGATCAAATCGGAAGGTAAATAACTCAGCTCTATATTGACCATGTTTACATCAATTCCAAAGTCTTCACACACCATAGCCTTTAGGTTTTCAAAGCTTGAACTTGTGTCCAAAGTAAGTAACCTGCCTCCTTTTTCTTCATCAACAAGAAATCCCCATCCATTGTTCATCGACGATTTCCACAAACCACATGAAGCATATATGTTAATCTTCATATTTTAGAATGACAAAAGTTTGAAAGAACTAAAAAATGAAGAAAACTTCCACGTTGAATTTCAGAAATCGTGGTATGTTGAACAAGAAAACAAGATTTTAGGAAAGACAATTAAAAAAGGAAATTCAAAACATTTAAAAGATTTTCTGAATATTTCCTAACCGTTTTTGGCTAGATTTCCGGATTTTGTAATTTTATTAGGTAGAATTTGCATTCTATCTATTTAGAAATTAGAAGACCTGGTAGAATACTGTATACCACTGGTGTAGACAAAAATACAATCCGAATAATGCATTTCCTACCTTAGTAGGTTAATTAGTTTTTGTAGCGCATCAAATCTACCAGTTACGTAGAGCATAGAGGGAATGAGGAATTTATATTCTTCTCCAGTAGTTGTTTATGTTTTCGGTGTATTGTGCATGCTACGACTAGTAGATCACTATGTCTTTGTTAGATTATATATTCTAAACCTCCGTAGATGGTAGATCTGATTTTCTAACCCCTTTACCCCATTTTTGAAATTATTATTCAAACATTTTTTGAATCCAAATTTATTTTTCTTATATGCAGTTGTTTATCTACATCTAATATACAATTTTTTCAGAATTTTTTGCCTTCTAAAAAAATTAATATGAATTTTTATATACAAAAAGGGTAGTGAATGTCCAAAAGTGACAAAAGTTTATTTTGTTCTAAAGGGACAATACCTTAGTTTACTTGTTCTATTTTCCCAATTTTCCCTTTATATTTATGGTTTTTTAAGTTTAAATGCTAAACTTTCTGGATTATATTGCCAAATTTAGATTGAAATTTCAAGTTCGATCATTATAAATGAAACATAGTACATTATAAATGCGACTTTAGATTATGTTCATCAAATCATGTTATTATTTCCTCATAATTATAGACATGATCTTCAATATTTTGATTATAATTTTTTTTTTTTAAACGAAATATAGCCAAATATGGGAGATGAAGTGGATCGCAGATTAAATGCGGCTTTAGATGAAGCTGTCGATGAATATTTGGAAGATACATACAACGACATCGTAAAGAAGCAAAAAAAGAAAGAGAGAAAACGTGCATATGTCGAAAGAAACCGCGAAGAGGGCCATACCCGTCTATGGAATGACTACTTCAGTGAAAATCCAACATTTCCGCCTCATTTATTCAGACGCCGTTTCCGCATGAACAAGGACGTTTTCATGCGTATTGTCGATCGTCTCTCAGAAAATTATCCTTTCTTCCAACAAAGAAGAGATGCTGTCGGAAGATTAGGTCTATCTCCACTACAAAAGTGTACGGCAGCTCTTCGTATGCTTGCTTATGGCTGTGCGGCTGACGCCGTTGACGAATACCTCAGACTTGGTGAAAGCACGGCACTTTCATGTTTAACGAATTTCACAGAAGGGGTAATTGATTTATTTGGAGAAGAGTATATGCGAAGACCCACTCCAGAGGATCTTCAACGACTGCTCGATATTGGAGAGATTCGCGGCTTCCCGGGAATGATAGGAAGCATCGATTGTATGCATTGGGAGTGGAAAAATTGCCCAACCGCTTGGAAAGGATAGTACACCCGTGGATCAGGAAAGCCAACAATTGTCTTGGAAGCTGTAGCTTCCCAAGATCTTTGGATTTGGCACGCTTTTTTTGGTCCTCCAGGTACCTTAAACGATATTAACGTCCTCGATCGATCTCCTGTTTTTGATGACATTTTACAAGGTCGAGCTCCAAGGGTACAATACCTGGTAAACGGACACCAATATGGTTTGCCTTACTACCTCACAGACGGCATATATCCAAGATGGTCAACATTTATCCAATCTATCTCAAACCCTCAAAGTCCTGAAGCACAGTTATTTGCTAAAGTTCAGGAGTCCACCCGAAAAGATGTGGAGCGTGCTTTCGGAGTATTGCAAGCTCGATTTGCAATAGTTAAAAACCCGGCTATTTTGTGGGACAAGACCCAAATAGGGATGGTTATGCGAACATGTATCATACTGCACAATATGATAGTGGAAAATGGATACAGCGGGTGTGATATATCAGAGTTTGAAGAAGGAGAATCGAGTAGAAGTTCAGAGGTGGATATGTCATATACTCGCAGGCCTTCAAATCTCCGAACTATGCTTGAAATACGTACTCAAGTTCGTGACCCACATACGCATGAACAATTGAAATTTGATTTGATCCAAAATATTTGGAACAAGTTTGGTAATGATGAAAATGTTTAATTGTTGTATGTTTCTATTTTCTCTTTCAATAAATAAAAATTTTAATTTTTTTTTTAAAAAAAATTTATTAATAATTTTCTAAGGATTCCTTAACGGTAACACCATTGGAGCAATATTTGTGATTAGAGTCCTTGACTATTCATAAAAAAAAAAATAAAAATAAAAATAATAAACTAATGTTAAGGACTCCAATGGTGGGTAACACCATTGGAGGTGCTCTTAGTTAGTCAGTCCGTCCATTTTATACCATTAATAGAGAGCATAGACCATGTGACTAGGCGCACTGGAAGTATTTAATAACTTTTTATATACTCCACTAAATTGGAAAGGGAAAACAGCGGTTTATTAATCTGTCAGATTCTGAAAGGCATGTTCTTTGATTGCTGCTTTTATCATAAGATTCGTTTTCTTGTATTATTCTTCTCTGCTGCCAATTTCTTGCTAAATTACTATAGTTATTTTATTAGTACATGTAAAAAAGAAGAACATGTCAATGTGCTGCTACTTTTCTCTATGTGTCGACATTTTGAAAACCATCATGTTGAGGTTGGACCATGTCTGGTGTAACACAGTAAAAGCTAATCTTAGTCATTATTATAAAAATACATTATAGATCATGCATGGAGATTCATCAAAAAAATTTCTTTGTTAATAAAATAAAGATAACATGATATATTGCATGAATATATGAAGAAGGTCAAGAGTTGGGAGGTTGATGGAGGCCTTTTTAGCCAATACAGCTACAATATCAGCTGAAACAAGTTGGTATTTTTCATGTGTCATTGCATCTTGGGATTCCAATCTCCACACAATCTTAGAGTATGATTAATGGGCGATTTTGGAATTCTTAGGGGAATATAAGAAACCGTCTCTTAACTTTTAACTAAAAAAACTAAGAATATAAAATTTAAAACAACACTAAAGATCACAGACTTCAGTATATAGAACATTTACCGAAAAATTTAATATTTTCGTAGGAGTTAACACATAGATTTTGAAAAAAATTCAAAAATATGAAAATACTGTTTTAATGCATAGTTGCATCCTTCACTAACATATGATGAAGGCAAAGACGTTTGAAACTTTTGGTGTCTCCGTTTCTCTAGAAAATAGCGCTTTTATAGTGGTTAGTCCACAATTTATGGACTACTATGAAGTTTTACTAAATTAATTGACAAAATATTAAAACGATGTCCATGTACCATGAAAGAGAGTTTAATATACATTAATACAAATGTAAAATGTGTTTAGAAATTTTAAACAACACTAATGCATTTACCAAAAAAATTCAATATTTTCGTAGGGGTTAACACATAGATTTTGAATTTTTTTTCAAAAATATGAAAATACTGTTTTAATGCATAATTGCATCTTTCACTAACATATGATGAAGGTCAAAGATGTTTGGAACTTTTGTTGTCTCTGTTTCTCTAGAAAAAACGATTTTATAGTGGTTAATCCACTAATTTAGGGAGTATCATGAAGTTTTACTAAATTAATTGACAAAAAAAATTAAAACGATGCTCATGTACCATGAAAGAGAGTTTAATATACATTAATAAAAATGTAGAATGTGTTTATAAATTTTAAAACAACATTAAAGATCACATGCTTCAGTATATAGAGCATTACCGAAAAATTCAATATTTTCGAACGGGTTAACACATAGATTTTGAGAAAAATTCAAAAATATGAAAATACTGTTTTAATGCATAGTTTCTTCCTTCACTAACATATGATGAAGGCAAGAGGTTTGAAACTTTTGTTGTCTCCGTTTTTCTAGAAAATACCGATTTTATAGTGGTTAGTCCACCAATTAAGGGAGTATTATGAAGTTTTACTAAATTAATTGAAAAAATTAAAATGATACCTATGTACCATGAAAGAGAGTTTAATATACATTAATAAAAATGTAGAATGTGTTTTGAAAATTTAAAACAACACTAAAGATCATAGGCTTAGTATATAGAGCATTTACCGAAAAATCAATATTTTCGTAGTGTTAACACATAGATTTTGAAAAAAAATTCAAAAATATGAAAATTCTCTTTTAATACATAGTTGCATACTTCACTAACATATAATGAAGGTCAAAGAGGTTTGGAACTTTCGTTGTCACCGTTTCTTTAGAAAATAGCGATTTTATAGTGGTTAATCCACAAATTTAGGGAGTCTTATGAATATTTACTAGATTAATTGACAAAGAAATAAAACGATGTCCATATACCATGAAAGAGAGTTTAATATACATTGATATAAATTTAAAATGTGTTTACAAATTTTAAAACAACACTAAAGATCATAGGCTTCACTATATAGATCATTTACCAAAATGCAATATTTTTATAGGGGTTAGCAGCTAGATTTTGAGAAAAATTCAAAAATATGAAAATACTGTTTTAATGCATAGTTGCATCATTCACTAACATATGATGATGGTCAAAAAAGTTTGGAACTTTTGTTGTCTCCGTTTTTTTTGAAGAAAAAGAAAATTTATAGTGGCTAGTCCACCAATTTAGGGAGTATTACGAAGTTTTACTTAATTAATTGACAACAAATTAAAACAATACCCATGTACCATGAAAGAGAGTTTAATATACATTAATAAAAATGTAGAATGTGTTTAGAAATTTTAAAACAAAACTAAAGATCATAGGCTTCAGTATATATAGCATTTACCAAAAATTCAATATTTTTGTAGGAGTACACATAGATTTTGAAAAAAAATCAAAAATATGAAAATGATGTTTTAATTCATATTTGCAACCTTCACTAACATATGATGAATGTAAAAGTGGTTTGAAACTTTTTTTGTCTCTGTTTTCTAGAAAATAACGATATTATAGTGGTTAATCCATCAATTTATGGAGTATTATGAAGTTTTACTAAATTAGTTGACAAAAAAATTAAACCGATGCTCATGTACCATGAAAGAGAATTTAATATACATTAATACAAATATATAATGTGTTTAAAAATTTTAAAACAACAATAAAGATCATGGGTTTCAGTATATAGAGCATTACCGAAAATTTAATATTTTCGTAAGGGTTAACACATAGATTTTGAGAAAAATTCAAAAGATTTGAGAATACTGTTTTAATGCATAGTTGAATCATGTAATAATATATGATGAAGTTCAAAGAGGTTTGGAACCTTTGTTGTCTCCGTTTCTCTAAAGAATAACAATTTTATAGTGGTTAGTCTAATGATTTAGGGAGTGTTTGCAGTTTTGCTAAATTACTTTATAAAAAATTAGAACGATGTCCATGTACCATGAAAATGAATTTATCATAAATTAATATAAATGTGTAATGTGGTTATAAATTTTAAAACAAATTAAAATATTATAGGCTTCATATATAGAGCATTTACTGAAAACTCACTATTTTCGTTGGGGGGTACACATAGATTTTGAGAAAAAATCAAAAAATTTGACAACACTGTTTTAATACATATTTGAATCATGTAATAATATATGATGAAGTTCAAAGAGGTTTGGAACCTTTGTTGTCTTCGTTTTTCTAGGGAATAGCAATTTTATAGTGGTTAGTCCAATGATTTAGGGAGTATTTGCAGTTTTGCTAAAATAATAGATAAAAAATTAGAACGATGTCCATGTACCATGAAAAGAAGTTTATTATAAATTAATACAAATGTATAATGTGGTTATTAATTTTAAAACGAATTAAAAGATTATAGGCTTCATATATAGAGCATTTACCGAAAACTCACTATTTGCGTAGGGGGGGGGTACACATAGATTTTGAGAAAAATTCAAAAAATTTGAGAATACTGTTTAAAAAAATATTTGAATCATGTAAGAAAATATGATGAAGTTCAAAGAGGTTTGAAACTTTTGTTATCTGTGTTTCTCTAAGGAATAGCAATTTTATAGTGGCTAGTCCAATGATTTAGGGAGTATTTACAGTTTTGCTAAATTAATTGATTAAAAATTAGAACGATGTCTATGTACCATGAAAAGAAGTTTATCATAAATTAATACAAATTTATAATGTGGTTATAAATTTTAAAACGAATTAAAAGATTATATGCTTCATATATAAAGCATTTACCGAAGACTCACTATTTTCGTAGGTGGGCACACATAGATTTTGAGAAAAATTCAAAAAATTTGACAATACTGTTTTAATGCATAGTTGAATCATGTAATAACATATGATGAAGTTCAAAGAGGTCTGGCACCTTTGTTGTCTCCGTTTCTCTAAGGAATAACAATTTTATAGTGGTTAGTCTAATGATTTAGGGAGTATTTGCAATTTTGCTAAATTAATTGATAAAAATTAGAAAGATGTACATGTACCATGAAAAGAAGTTTATTATAAATTAATACAAATGTATAATGTGGTTATAAATTTTAAAACGAATTAAAAGATTATAGGCTTCATATATAGATCATTTACCGAAAACTCACTATTTTTGTAGGGGGGCACACATAGATTTTGAGAAAAATTCAAAAAATTTGACAATACTGTTTTAATGCATAGTTGAATCATGTAATAACATAGGATGAAGTTCAAAGAGGTCTGGAACCTTTGTTTTCTCCGTTTCTCTAAGGAATAGCAATTTTATAGTGGTTAGTCTAATGATTTAGGGAGTATTTGCAGTTTTGCTAAATTAATTGATAAAAATTAGAACGATGTCCATGTACCATGAAAAGAAGTTTATTATAAATTAATACAAATGTATAAAGTGGTTATAAATTTTAAAACGAATTAAAAGATTATAAGCTTCATATATAGATCATTTACCGAAAACTCACTATTTTCGTAAGGGGGTTCACATAGATTTTGAGAAAAATTCAAAAAATTTGACAACACTGTTTTAATACATATTTGAATCATGTAATAATATATGATGAAGTTCAAAGAGGTTTGGAACCTTTGTTGTCTCCGTTTCTCTAGGGAATAGCAAGTTTATAGTGGTTAGTCCAATGATTTAGGGAGTATTTGCAGTTTTGCTAAATTAATGGATAAAAAATTAGAACGATGTTCATGTACCATGAAAAGAAGTTTATCATACATTAATACAAATGTATAATGTGGTTTTAAATTTTAAAACAAATTTAAAGATTATAGGCTTCATATATAGAGCATTTACCGAAAACTCACTATTTTCGTAGGGGTTGTTAACACATAGATTTTGAGAAAAATTCAAAAAATTTGAGAATACTGTTTTAATACATATTTGAATCATGTAATAAAATATGATGAAGTTCAAAGAGGTTTGGAACCTTTGTTGTCTCTGTTTCTTTAAGGAATAGCAATTTTATAGTGGTTAGTCCAATGATTTAGTGAGTATTTACAGTTTTGCAAAATTAATTGATTAAAAATTAGAACGATGTCCATGTACCATGAAAAGGAGTTTATCATAAATTAATATAAATGTGTAATGTGGTTATAAATTTTAAAACGAATTAAAAGATTATAGGCTTCATATATAGAGCATTTACCGAAAACTCACTATTTTCGTAGGGGGGCACACATAGATTTTGAGAAAAACTCAAAAAAATTGACAATACTGCTTTAATGCATAGATGAATCATGTAATAAAATATGATGAAGTTCAAAGAGGTTTGGAACCTTTGTTGTCTCTCTTTCTCTAAGGAATAACTATTTTATAGTGGTTAGTCTAATGATTTAGGGAGTATTTGCAGTTTTGCTAAATTACTTGATTAAAAATTAGAACGATGTCCATGTACCATGAAAAAGAATTTATCATAAATTAAAATAATGTGTAATGTGGTTATAAATTTTAAAACAAATTAAAAGATTATAAGCTTCATATATAAAGCATTTACCGAAAACTCACTATTTTCGTAGGGGGGTACACATAGATTTTGAGAAAAATTCAAAAAATTTGAGAATACTGTTTTAATACATATTTGAATCATGTAATAATATATTATGAAGTTCAAAGAGGTTTGGAACCTTTGTTGTCTCCGTTTCTTTAGAGAATAACAATTTTATAGTGGTTAGTCCAATGATTTAGGGAGTATTTGCAATTTTGCTAAATTACTTGATAAAAAATTAGAACGATGTCCATGTACCATGAAAAGAAGTTTATCATACATTAATACAAAGGTATAATGTGGTTTTAAATTTTAAAACAAGTTTAAAGATTATAGGCCTCATATAGAGCATTTACCGAAAACTCACTATTTTTGTAGGGCTAAACACATAGATTTTGAGAAAAATTCAAAAAATTGAGAATACTGTTTTAATACATATTTGAATCATGTAATAAAATATGATGAAGTTCAAAGAGGTTTGAAACCTTTGTTGTCTATGTTTCTCTAAGGAATAGCAATTTTATAGTGGTTAGTCCAATGATTTAGGGAGTATTTACAGTTTTGCTAAATTAATTAATTAAAAATTAGAACGATGTCTATGTACCATGAAAAGAAGTTTATCATAAATTAATACAAATGTATAATGTGGTTATAAATTTTAAAACGAATTAAAAGATTATAGGCTTCATATATAAAGCATTTACCGAAAACTCACTATTTTCGTAGGGGGACACACATAGATTTTGAGAAAAATTCAAAAAATTTGACAATACTGTTTTAATGCATAGTTGAATCATGTAAAAACATATGATGAAGTTCAAAGAGGTCTGGAACCTTTGTTGTCTCCGTTTCTCTAAGGAATAGCAATTTTATAGTGGTTAGTCTAATGATTTAGGGAGTATTTGCAGTTTTGCTAAATTAATTGATAAAAATTAGAACGATGTCCATGTACCATGAAAAGAAGTTTATTATAAATTAATACAAATGTATAATGTGGTTATAAATTTTAAAACGAATTAAAAGATTATAGGCTTCATATATAGATCATTTACCGAAAACTCACTATTTTCGTAAGGGGTTCACATAGATTTTGAGAAAAATTCAAAAAATTTGACAACACTGTTTTAATACATATTTGAATCATGTAATAATATATGATGAAGTTCAAAGAGGTTTGGAACCTTTGTTGTCTCCGTTTCTCTAGGGAATAGCAATTTTATAGTGGTTAGTCCAATGATTTAGGGAGTATTTGCAGTTTTGCTAAATGAATGGATAAAAAATTAAAACGATGTCCATGTACCATGAAAAGAAGTTTATCATACATTAATACAAAGGTATAATGTGGTTTTAAATTTTAAAACAAATTTAAAGATTATAGGTTTCATATATAGAGCATTTACCGAAGACTCACTATTTTCGTAGGTGGGCACACATAGATTTTGAGAAAAATTCAAAAAACTTGACAATACTGTTTTAATGCATAGTTGAATCATGTAATAACATATGATGAAGTTAAAAGAGGTCTGGAACCTTTGTTGTCTCCGTTTCTCTAAGGAATAGCAATTTTATAGTGGTTAGTCTAATGATTTAGGGAGTATTTGCAGTTTTGCTAAATTACTTGATAAAAAATTAGAACGATGTCCATGTACCATGAAAAGGAATTTATCATAAATTAATATAAATGTGTAATGTGGTTATAAATTTTAAAACAAATTAAAAGATTATAGGCTTCATATATAGAGCATTTACCGAAGACTCACTATTTTCGTAGGTGGGCACACATAGATTTTGAGAGAAATTCAAAAAATTTGACAATACTGTTTTAATGCATAGTTGAATCATGTAATAACATATGATGAAGTTCAAAGAGGTCTGTAACCTTTGTTGTCTCCGTTTCTCTAAAGAATAGCAATTTTATAGTGGTTAGTCTAATGATTTAGGGAGTATTTGCAGTTTTGCTAAATTAATTGATAAAAATTAGAACGATGTCCATGTACCATAAAAAGAAGTTTATTATAAATTAATACAAATGTATAATGTGGTTATAAATTTTAAAACGAATTAAAAGATTATAGGCTTCATATATAGATCATTTACCGAAAACTCACTATTTTCGTAAGGGGGTTCACATAGATTTTAAGAAAAATTCAAAAAATTTGACAACACTATTTTAATAAATATTTGAATCATGTAATAATATATGATGAAGTTCAAAGAGGTTTGGAACCTTTGTTGTCTCCGGTTCTCTAGGGAATAGCACGTTTATAGTGGTTAGTCCAATGATTTAGGGAGTATTTGCAGTTTTGCTAAATTAATGGATAAAAAATTAGAACGATGTCCATGTACCATGAAAAGAAGTTTATCATACATTAATACAAAGGTATAATGTGGTTTTAAATTTTAAAACAAATTTAAAGATTATAGGCCTCATATATAGAGCACTTACCGAAAACTCACTATTTTTGTAAGGGTTAAAACATAGATTTTGAGAAAAATTCAAAAAATTGAGAATACTGTTTTAATACATATTTGAATCATGTAATAAAATATGATGAAATTCAAAGAGGTTTGAAACCTTTGTTGTCTCTGTTTCTCTAAGGAATAGCAATTTTATAGTGGTTAGTCCAATGATTTAGGGAGTATTTGCAGTTTTGCTAAATTAATTGATTAAAAATTAGAACGATGTCCATGTACCATGAAAAAGAAATTTATCATAAATTAATACAAATGTATGATGTGGTTATAAATTTTAAAATGAATTAAAAGATTATAGGCTTCATATATAAAGCATTTACTGAACACTCACTATTTTCGTAGGGGGGCACACATAGATTTTGAGAAAATTTCAAAATTTTTGACAATACTGTTTTAATGCATAGTTGAATCATGTAATAACATATGATGAAGTTCAAAGAGGTCTGGAACCTTTGTTGTCTCCGTTTCTCTAAGGAATAGCAATTTTATAGTGGTTAGTCTAATGATTTAGAGAGTATTTGCAGTTTTGCTAAATTAATTGATTAAAAATTAGAACGATGTCCTTGTACCATGAAAAGGAATTTATCATAAATTAATACAAATGTATAATGTAGTTATAAATTTTAAAACGAATTAAAAGATTATAGGCTTCATATATAAAGCATTTACCAAAACTCACTATTTTCGTAGGTGGGCACACATAGATTTTGAGAAAAATTCAAAAAACTTGACAATACTGTTCTAATGCATAGTTGAATCATGTAATAACATATGATGAAGTTCAAAGAGGTCTGGAACCTTTGTTGTCTCCGTTTCTCTAAGGAATAGCAATTTTATAGTGGTTAGTCTAATGATTTAGGGAGTATTTGCAGTTTTGCTAAATTACTTGATAAAAAATTAGAACGATGTCCATGTACCATGAAAAGGATTTATCATAAATAATAAAAGGTAATGTGGTTATAAATTTTAAAACAAATTAAAAGATTATAGGCTTCATATATAGAGCATTTACCGAAGACTCACTATTTTCGTAGGTGGGCACACATAGATTTTGAGAGAAATTCAAAAAATTTGACAATACTGTTTTAATGCATAGTTGAATCATGTAATAACATATGATGAAGTTCAAAGAGGTCTGGAACCTTTGTTGTCTCCGTTTCTCTAAGGAATAGCAATTTTATAGTGGTTAGTCTAATGATTTAGGGAGTATTTGCAGTTTTGCTAAATTAATTGATAAAAATTAGAAAGATGTCCATGTACCATGAAAAGAAGTTTATCATACATAAAAATCAAAGGTATAATGTGGTTTTAAATTTTAAAACAAATTTAAAGATTATAGGCCTCATATATAGAACATTTACCGAAAACTCACTATTTTTGTAGGGGTTAAAACATAGATTTTGAGAAAAATTCAAAAAATTGAGAATACTGTTTTAATACATATTTGAATCATGTAATAAAATATGATGAAGTTCAAAGAGGTTTGAAACCTTTGTTGTCTCTGTTTCTCTAAGGAATATCAATTTGAAAGTGGTTAGTCCAATGATTTAGGGAGTATTTGCAGTTTTGCTAAATTAATTGATTAAAAATTAGAACGATGTCTATGTACCATGAAAAGAAGTTTATCATAAATTAATACAAATGTATAATGTGGTTAAAAATTTTAAAACGAATTAAAAGATTATAGGCTTCATATATAAAGCATTTACCGAAGACTCACTATTTTCGTAGGTGGGCACACATAGATTTTGAGAAAAATTCAAAAAATTTGACAATACTGTTTATTGCATAGTTGAATCATGTAATAACATATGATGAAGTTCAAAGAAGTTTGGAACCTTTGTTGTCTCCGTTTCTCTAAGGAATAGCAATTTTATAGTGGTTAGTCTAATGATTTAGGGAATATTTGCAGTTTTGCTAAATTAATTGATTAAAAATTAGAACGAGGTCCTTGTACCTTGAAATGGAATTTATCATAAATTAATACAAATGTATAATGTAGTTATAAATTTTAAAACGAATTAAAAGATTATAGGCTTCATATATAAAGCATTTACCGAAGACTCACTATTTTCGTAGGTGGGCACACATAGATTTTGAGAAAAATTCAAAAAATTTGACAATACTGTTTATTGCATGTTGAATCATGTAATAACATATGATGAAGTTCAAAGAGGTTTGGAACCTTTGTTGTCTCCGTTTCTCTAAGGAATAGCAATTTATAGTGTTTGGTCTAATGATTGGGGTAGTATTTGCAGTTTTGCTAAATTACTTGATAAAAATTAGAACGATGTCCATGTACCATGAAAAGGAATTTATCATAAGTTAATATAAATGTGTAATGTGGTTATAAATTTTAAAACAAATTAAAAGATTATAGGCTTCATATATAGAGCATTTACCGAAAACTCACTATTTTCGTAGGGGGGTACACAAAGATTTTGAAAAAAATTCAAAAAATTTGACAATACTGTTTTAATACATAGTTGAATCATGTTATAACATATGATGAAGGTAAAAGAGGTTTGGAACCTTTGTTGTCTCTGTTTCTCTAAGGAATAGCAATTTTATAGTCGTTAGTCCAATGATTTAGGGAGTATTTACAGTTTTGCTAAATTAATTGATTAAAAATTAGAACAATATCCATGTACAATGAAAAGAAATTTATCATAAATTAATACAAATGTATGATGTGGTTATAAATTTTAAAACGAATTAAAAGATTATAGGCTTTATATATAAAGCATTTACGGAACACTCACTATTTTCGTAGGGGGCACACATAGATTTTGAGAAAAATTCAAAAAATTTGACAATACTGTTTTAATGCATAGTTGAATCATGTAATAACATATGATGAAATTCAAAGAGGTTTGGAACCTTTGTTGTCTCCGTTTCTCTAAGGAATACCAATTTTATAGTGGTTAATCAAAAGATTTAGGGAGTATTTGCAGTTTTGCTAAATTACTTGATTAAAAATTAGAACGATGTCCATGTACCATGAAAAGGAATTTATCATAAATTAATATAAATGTGTAATGTTTATAAATTTTAAAACAAATTAAAAGATTATAAGCTTCATATATAAAGCATTTACTGAAAACTCACTATTTTCGTAGGGGGGTACACATAGATTTAGAGAAAAATTCAAAAAATTTGACAACACTGTTTTAATACATATTTGAATCATGTAATAATATATTATGAAGTTCAAAGAGGTTTGGAACCTTTGTTGTCTCCGTTTATCTAGGGAATAGCAATTTTATAGTGGTTAGTCCAATGATTTAGGGAGTATTTGCAGTTTTGCTAAATTACTTGATAAAAAATTAGAACGATGTCCATGTACCATGAAAAGAAGTTTATCATACATTAATACAAAGGTATAATGTGGTTTTAAAATTTAAAACAAATTTAAAGATTATAGGCCTCATATATAGAGCATTTACCGAAAACTCACTATTTTCGTAGGGGGGGCACACATAGATTTTAGAAAAATTAAAAAAATTGACAATACTGCTTTAATGCATATTTGAATCATGTAATAAATATGATGAAGTTCAAAGAGGTTTGGAACCTTTGTTGTCTCCGTTTCTCTAAGGAATAGCAATTTTATAGTGGTTAGTCTAATGATTTAGGGAGTATTTGCAGTTTTGCTAAATTAATGATAAAAAATTAGAACGATGTCCATGTACCATGAAAAGGAATTTATCATAAATTAATATAAATGTGTAATGTGGTTATAAATTTTAAAACAAATTAAAAGATTATAAGCTTCATATATAAAGCATTTACCGAAAACTCACTATTTTCGTAGGGGGGTACACATAGATGTTGAGAAAAATTCAAAAAATTTGACAACACTGTTTTAATACATATTTGAATCATGTAATAATATATTATGAAGTTCAAAGAGGTTTGGAACCTTTGTTGTCTCCGTTTCTCTAGGGAATAGCAATTTTATAGTGGTTAGTCCAATGATTTAGGGAGTATTTGCAGTTTTGCTAAATTACTTGATAAAAAATTAGAACGATGTCCATGTACCATGAAAAGAAGTTTATCATACATTAATACAAAGGTATAATGTGGTTTTAAATTTTAAAACAAATTTAAAGATTATAGGCCTCATATATAGAGCATTTACCGAAAACTCACTATTTTCGTAGGGGGGCACACATAGATTTTGAGAAAAATTAAAAAAATTTGACAATACTGCTTTAATGCATAGATGAATCATGTAATAAAATATGATGAAGTTCAAAGAGGTTTGGAACCTTTGTTGTCTCCGTTTCTCTAAGGACTAGCAATTTTATAGTGGTTAGTCTAATGATTTAGGGAGTATTTGCAGTTTTGCTAAATTACTTGATTAAAAATTAGAACGATGTCCATGTACCATGAAAAGGAATTTATCATAAATTAATATAAATGTGTAATGTGGTTATAAATTTTTTAAAAAATTAAAAGATTATAAGCTTCATATATAAAACATTTACCGAAAACTCACTATTTTCGTAGGGGGGTACACATAGATTTTGAGAAAAATTCAAAAAATTTGACAACACTGTTTTAATACATATTTGAATCATGTAATAATATATTATGAAGTTCAAAGAGGTTTGGAACCTTTGTTGTCTCCGTTTCTCTAGGGAATAGCAATTTTATAGTGGTTAGTACAATGATTTAGGGAGTATTTACAGTTTTGCTAAATTACTTGATAAAAAATTAGAACGATGTCCATGTACCATGAAAAGAAGTTTATCATACATTAATACAAAGGTATAATGTGGTTTTAAATTTTAAAACAAATTTTAAGATTATAGGCCTCATATATAGAGCATTTACCGAAAACTCACTATTTCGTAGGGGGGCACACATAGATTTTGAGAAAAATTCAAAAAATTTGACAATACTGTTTTAATACATAGTTGAATCATGTTATAACATATGATGAAGTTCAAAGAGGTTTGGAACCTTTGTTGTCTCTGTTTCTCTAAGGAATAGCAATTTTATAGTGGTTAGTCCAATGATTTAGGGAATATTTACAATTTTGCTAAATTAATTGATTAAAAATTAGAACGATTTTCATGTACCATGAAAAGGAATTTATCATAAATTAATATAAATGTGTAATGTGGTTATAAATTTTAAAACGAATTAAAAGATTATAGGCTTCATATATAGAGCATTTACCGAAAACTCACTATTTTCGTAAGGGGGCACACATAGATTTTGAGAAAAATTCAAAAAATTTGACAACACTGTTTTAATACATAGTTGAATCATGTAATAACATATGATGAAGTTCAAAGAGGTCTGGAACCTTTGTTGTCTCCGTTTCTCTAAGGAATAGCAATTTTATAGTGGTTAGTCTAATGGTTTAGGAGTATTTGCAGTTTTGCTAAATTAATTGATTAAAAATTAGAACGATGTCCTTGTACCATGAAAAGGAATTTATCATAAATTAATACAAATGTATAATGTAGTTATAAATTTTAAAACGAATTAAAAGATTATAGGCTTCATATATAAAGCATTTACCGAAAACTCACTATTTTCGTAGGGGGGCACACATAGATTTTGAGAAAAATTCAAAAAAATTGACAGTACTGTTTTAATGCATAGTTGAATCATGTAAAAACATATGATGAAGTTCAAAGAGGTCTGGAACCTTTGTTGTCTCCGTTTCTCTAAGGAATAGCAATTTTATAGTGGTTAGTCTAATGATTTAGAGAGTATTTGCAGTTTTGCTAAATTAATGAAAAAAAATTAGAACATGTCCATGTACCATGAAAAGAAGTTCTTAAATTAATACAAATGTATAATGTGTTATAAATTTTAAAACGATTAAAAGATATAGTTCATATATAGATCATTTACCGAAAACTCACTATTTTCGTAAGGGGGTTCACAGAGATTTTGGAAAAAATCAAAAAATTTGACATACTGTTTTAATACATATTTGAATCATGTAAAATATGATGAAGTTCAAAGAGGTTGGAACTTTGTTGTCTCCGTTTCTCTAAAGAATAGCAAGTTTATAGTGGTTATTCCAATGATTTAGGGAGTATTTGCAGGTTTGCTAAATTAATGGATAAAAAATTAGAACGATGTCCATGTACCATGAAAAGAGTAGTTTATCATACATTAATACAAATGTATGATGTGGTTATAAATTTTAAAACGAATTAAAAGATTATAGGCTTTCTATATAAAGCATTTACTGAACACTCACTATTTTCGTAGGGGGGCACACATAGATTTTGAGAAAAATTCAAAAAATTTGACAATACTGTTTTAATGCATAGTTGAATCATGTAATAACATATGATGAAATTCAAAGAGGTTTGGAACTTTGTTGTCTCCGTTTCTCTAAGGAATAGCAATTTTATAGTGTTTAGTCTAAAGATTTAGGGAGTATTTGGAGTTTTGCTAAATTACTTGATTAAAAATTAGAACGATGTCCATGTACCATGAAAAGGAATTTATCATAAATTAATATAAATGTGTAATGTGGTTATAAATTTTAAAACAAATTAAAAGATTATAAGCTTCATATATAAGCATTTACCGAAAACTCACTATTTTTTAGGGGGGTACACATAGATTTGAGAAAAAATTCAAAAAATTTGACACACTGGTTTAATACATATTTGAATCATGTAATTATATATATGAAGTCAAAGAGTTTGGAACCTTGTTGTCTCCGTTTCTCTAGGGAATAGCAATTTATAGTGGTTAGTACAATGATTTAGGGAGTATTTACAGTTTTGCTAAATTACTTGATAAAAAATTAGAACGATGTCCATGTACCATGAAAAGATTTATCATACATTAATACAAAGGTATATGTGGTTTTAAATTTTAAAACAAATTTTAAGATTATAGGCCTCATATATAGAGCATTTACCGAAAACTCACTATTTCGTAGGGGGGCACACATAGATTTTGAGAAAAATTCAACAAAAATTTGACAATATGTTTAATCCATGTTTGAATAATGGTATAACATATGATGAGTTCAAAGAGGTTGGACCCTTTGGTTGTATCTGTTCTCACAGGAATAGCAATTTATAGTGGTTAGTCCAGGATTTAGGGAATATTTACAATTTTGCTAACAATTAATGTTAAAAATTAGAACGATTTCATGTTACCAGAATAACGGAAGTTTCAATAATTAATATAAATGGGTAAGTGTGGGTCATAATTTTAAAACGTAATGATATTAAAAAGATCTGGCTTAATATATAGCAGTTACTCGAAAACTCACTATTTTCGTAGGGGGCACACATAGCTTTTGCGAAAAATTCAAAAAATTTGCAATACTGTTTTAATGCATAGTTGAATCATGAATAAATTG